>NW_024883655.1:0-58710 GCF_019059575.1 Amphibalanus amphitrite
GTATTCAATGCATGGCTAGTGGGTATTAGAGCTAACGCTTCAACGATAACGAATGTTGTTCCAGGCATGAATTTCATGAGATTAGTTTTCGAAATGACCATGATAAGCAGTCGATCAATAGACATGCGGCTATCCTGCGCTGATTGGATTCTAAACGCCGACGTAGGGGCGATAAATGGTCAGCAGAGGTGGAATGGGCCCACAGTCGACATCGCGGCTTCTGGCGGCAGCAGCTGAAGCCTCACTAAAATGCATAAGCAAGCTAAACCTGCACAGCTAAGAATGTGGAGGACGGTAGTTGTGGCCTGCTGGTCGTCCTGCCGCTGGTCGGTGCCCACGGCAACTCCTTGCTGGAGGCTGGTGATGTTTCCGACCCGGCCCGGCGAGCGCAGCGTCAGGCGGAGTTGGTGCACGGGCTGGTGACTGCCGGCCTGCTGCACCACCAGCTCTGACGCTGGTGACCGGTAGCGGCGGGGACGGTATGACACTCAGCAGCGTTCTCCACTGGCAGCTCGACGTAACCATCCATCACTGCGCGCCCTGCGATAACGCCACGCTCTACCGAGTGCTGGTTACTCCTAAGGACGGTCTGAAGCTGGTGGTGGGTGATCTGGCGGACTTTGACCAGCTGGGAGCCGTGAAGCCGCACCACTGGATCGGCGGGGAAGTGGTACTACTGCCTGCACCGGCCGTCCGCTGCCGCCGGCTGTTTCAGCTGCCGCTGCTCTCCAAAGCCGCTCTGCCGCTGTGCGTGGAGGTACCCTCAGTCGGTGCCGGGGCCATCACCGTCCACCAGCGCGGCTATGACGGCTCAGTGCGCTCCGAACCGGCGTCTCGCCTGCTCTCCGGAGAGCCTCATTCCCTGCTCGACAGGAATAGCTACCACGGCCGACCATTCGAGGCTTACTTCGTAGACTTCAAGCCGTACTTTGTGTGCGGTGACGCTGTTCAGAAGGCCGGCGCGCTGTGTCAGCGCCCTCTGCCCGGCCCGGACGCGCTCATCCTGGAGACGTTCGCGGCGCGCGTCAACCTCACACTGCGCTTCCGTCGCTCTCCGGACGGCGGCTGGGGTCAGATCGTCGACGGCACGTGGACGGGAAACGTGGGCGAGGTGTGGCGCGGCCGCGCTGACGCCGCCGTGGCCGGTCTGTTCGTGAACGGCGAGCGGGCGGCGGCCACCCAGTTCAGCGCTCACACCTTCCTCGAGGAGGTGGCTCTGGTCTCTGGCCGCGTACCGCTGGGACAGCAGGTCAGTCTCGGCGGCCTGCTGCCTCCCGTCAGCTGGGCGGTGGTCGCTGGCCTGGGACTGCTGGTAGCTCTCGGCGGCACGGTGATGAGCCGGCCTGACCCGGCCGCCGCTGGACGGCAGCTGCTCAGGCAGGTTGAGGACGCGTTCCGTGGTCTGTGGGCGCAGCCGGTGACACGGCTGCCGGCGGACACACCGCGCCGGCTGCTGGTCGGAGTGTGGAGCGCCGCGTGTATCGTTCTCAGCACGGCGCTGGTGACCGGTCTGGCCGCCAAGCTGACGGCGCCGCGCGTCTATTGGTCACCAATGACGCTCTGGGACGCCGTCGAACACGACTACCAGGTGGTGACGCACGCCGAGTACGGCGCCTATGATGCGGCCATGCTGGCGCCGCAGGGGCCGCTGTTCGACGGTCTGCGCGCGCGCTGGGTCAAAGGCAACAACCTGCGCACCATGTACCGCATGCTGGACCCGTCCGACAGGGTGTGCCTGCTGGAGGAGGTGCAGTACTACATCACCCTCCGACACCGGCTCATCATCGAGACGGAGGGCCGCGTGCACCCGGAGAGCATCCGGCTGGCCGATCAGCGCGCCTTCACCTTCCTGGTGGGGTTCTCCATGCAGCGCAACACGCCACTGCTGGGTCGTCTCAACGCGCTCATCTCGCGTCTGCACGCCGCCGGACTGATCCAGCACTGGATGCGGCTGATGCGGCGCACGGACGAGCTGCGCGTCACGGCGGCGCTGCAGCGCGCGCAGCGGCCGCCGCGTGTCTCCGCGCTGCCGCTGAGCCGGCTGCGCGCCACAGTGGAGCTGCTGGTCACCGGCTGGGCGCTGGCAGCGGCCGCGTTTGGCCTCGAGCTGCTGGTGCACAGCTGCCTCGGCAGACGGAGGGGAGAGAAACCACTGCCGCAATCTGGCCACAATTAGGAGTAGGACGGCGGGAGAGGCCAGGCAGTGCATAGTAAGAGAAGTAAGAGAATGTAATTCAGAACACTGCGTCCGATTTTGACATCTTCGGTCTTACTGGTCCGGTCCCCATAGAAGTCACTTTGAATCTCACTTTGCACGAGCGCACGACCAAGGGGCCGCTACGACTACTCAAAAATGGCTTGGCCAGTTGCGCTATATAAAAGCAGCACGGTCTCTATAAATAAAAAGTAGTACACTATCAGGGGCCGACTAAATGAGTGACCCGCACATTCAGTTGGAGGGCTCATTATGGGCGGTCGCACGGTGCAAGGCTCACTATTGCGCCCGCTCTTTCTTCGTTCAAAAAGTGTTTGAAGCACATTGGCGGGGAATGTTAGTTTTAACATATAGCATTGTCCGCTAATGCAGGTTTGGGAATGCGACGGATCAATGCATACTCGTAGTTTGGTAAAAACGGTGGCATTACCCTATAAGTTTAACCTACGTGCAATAAACACATATTTGAGCAAGTGGTGTAGTGATCATATGAAGTTGCAGTGGCATTTGAACTTGTTCTATACCAGTGGGATCGTGTGCCTCAGTTGTCGGTGTGCCCAGATTTGTCCCTTTCCTCGCCTCATTTCCCACACGTGCCGACAGCTGTGTGCCGACAGCCGTGCCGACAGTCCCGCCTCGCCCCGCTCTGTCTTGTTTTTTCTTTCTATCCCGGTGGTCATTCACGACGGTGATCCATCAAACATAACCTACTAAAGGACACTCAATGGTTTATCGTATAGGTGAAGGCCAGGTGCATATGCACATTGCACACCTTACCTGGCACTACATTCGATCATTGGCAGCACGTATATGCTGGGCCGTTCTGCCGGTAATTTGTTGAATTATAAAGAGGTCATCAGGTCTAGCTGATTGTGCTTTGGACAAATGACGCCAGAAGTGTGTGGTCATTTCTCATTACGCCAGACTTCAGAGGCTGATTGCAACGGCCATTTGCCAGAGCCTTGCATGTGTCGACAATGCAGTAATCAACTCGCGCGGAAAACCGGCATATAGCGCGGGCTGGGGGAGAAAACTGTTTTTTTTTCTGACTTAGTTTCCCGGTAACATCATGGCTCCAAACTTTCAGCAATTGATAAGAGCATCAATATGTATGTACACAATATTAACCCGCGCCCCGTTGGGCTCTGCCGAGCAACGCGCCCTGTTGGGGGGGGGGGGGCAATTTGCTCCCCCCCCCCTAATATATCGAGAACCACGCAGCCTAGCGACAAGCAGCAAACGGTGTTGGATAGCCCTATCAGGGACTACCTTGTGACCCAATTTTATTGACCTACGTCAAACTGATGACGTCACAGGTCAGGTCAAAGGTCGAATTTTCACCGTTTACAGGCATTTCAAGAAATGCGTTGTAAAATCAAGTAAAATGCATTTCATTGAAAATCGTCGATGGGGAAATGTTCATCAAACACATATTTTGCTATTTGAGGTCACTGATACCAGGTCAGGTCACAGAGATCAGGTTACTGGGGGGTCACAATATGAAAGTGTCGTGTAATACATGTTTTATGGCCCATTTTACATGACAAATGCGATTATGTGGGTAAGACAGCCTTTGGGGCCAGCTTAGGTCACGTTTTGGTCAAGGTCAGGTCAAGGTCAGGTCAAGGTCAGGTCAAATTAGGTCAAATTTCATAGTTGATATTTGTGCATTAAATGGGTATAGATTCGATGCAGCTCGTCACGGGGAGTTCAATGGTGGTCTTTGTTTTGCCCTACGTGGTCTAAACTCGCTAAAAATTGAGTTTAAAAATTTGACGTCATCATTTTGAACAGTTTTTTTGCCATAACTTGGCCAAAAAACGAGATATTGATCTGAAATTTTATATGTATATATAGAAGAGCGCAGTTACTATCACATATATTCCGTTTTTTTTAATTCGGTTTTTTTATTTTTCAAGTTTTTCTAAAAAAACAATTTTTCATTTTTTGGGATCAAAAACCCACAATTTTGAAAATCCGAGATAGCAATTTTGTAGCGCCACTTTTTGTCTACTAGATCATATGAAGAACTTTGAAATTGCTTGGTAACTGTAGATTTGGTGAGCGTTTCAAGATTGCATGTTTTTTGCTCATTTTGGCTCGAACATGACCTTAGTTTGACCTCAATAACTCCTGACCTAAGGTGATCTAAGACTTGAAATTTGGTGTGAAGGTGTCAAATTGATGCCCGAGAAGGTATTGAAAATTTGGCTGCGCTGCGCACCGCTGTTTTCTTACTATTCAGGAAAAATCACAGGGGGGGGCAAATTGCCCCCAACGGGGCGAGGGTTAATCTTAGAATGTTGATATCGGTGACCTAGCGTCAGGTCAATTTTGTGACCTCTCCATTATAAGTCAATGGGAGACATTTGAAAGGCACCTCTTTTACACGAAGTCTTATGTCCCCGAGGTCATCTCAAATCACGAATGGCATCTAGCAGTTTTTTTTCGATAACAATTCTGATACAGGCATGCCAGAGCGATGAAAACGCCTTAGCCGTGTTCAGCTCGACGATACGGATCGACTGATATGCAACATGACCTTTCCCGGTCAGATCATGACCTGGACCTGGATCAAATTTTCAAGTTGATCTTTCAAGGTCAAAATATAGATTCGACGCGCCTCGACGAGAGGAACACAATGCTGGCATTTGGCAAAAGACATATCGTGCCTCTCTTGAGTCCAACGTCATTGATTTTTTTTTATTAAGTTTTGAGTTTTTTATATCATCACAAAGTTTTTTTTTGTAAAACGGCTATTTTGTTTTTGTTTTTACCCTCTGGAAGCAAGCCGTTGACTTGAGGTCAAATCTGAGAGCACATCCCAGAAGACGGTAAAAAGGACTATCGATTACGCTTTTCCGCGGTGCATTAGCTCTATTGGTTCCCGAGTTATGAGCGCCGTTGTTTCGAAAAATAGGTAACATTTTACTTGTGATGACCTCTGGTGACGTTACCTTTGACCCTAGCTAGAAAATGACTGAAGTGTTTTCATTCTTATTTTGAACATCCTCCGAATATCGCTTACCGCGTGCAGCTACGTGCCCCACAAGCTGATTAGTGCGTGTGTGTGTGTGTGTGTGGGGGGGGGGGTTCACCCCCCCCTCCCCACCACCACCACCACCAGCAGGGCTTGGAAATCCAGGACCCCAGCGGAGCGCGGGTTAAAGGTCAGCTTGAAAATCTGTCTTGAGTCCAGGTCATGACCTGACCAGTGACCGGGAAAAGTCATGTCGCATATCGGTCGACAAAGACGGGCGCTTAATGCTCTCTCCCTCTCTCCTCTCTCTCTCTCTCTCTCTCTCTCTCTCTCTCTCTCTCTCTCTCTCTCTCTCTCTCTCTCTCTCTCTCTCTCTCTCTCTCTCGTTCTTTGCAATATCTACCACACCTAAATGTTTTGTTGTGAATTGTCACAAACCTGCTGCATTATTGGTTGTTTGGAAATGACTTCGTAGATCGCGGTTTGAGGTTTGATCGACATTAATTCATGCAAGATAAAACTACTGAAATTACCAGTCTAGTTTTTATCTTTTAGTAGGTTAATTGTTTCCTTATAGAATATAACTGTATTTACCTTGGTGCTTTCGAATTTTATAACTTTTGTGAATTTGGAAATGTTCAGGTGTTATCAAATACCTGTTGCCGATTGGAACATTGCGTCATTGCTATTTCCCCCCCCCCCGCCAATTTTTTTCCTTTTTATGTAAGCTTTATAGGTAAATTGATGATGCTTCTATTGTTTGTGTTCTTCAGATTAAAGTTCAATTTTCCTTTGTTTGATCGTGACATGACCTTTACCGTGACCTGGTCATTATCATCTATTCTCATTTCGAGCATATTTGTATCCAACCCGACTAATGTAGGGTAAGGGCGGGTAAGAGTACGCGGGCGATAAGAGTACGCATCAGCTGTTTCGGTTGCTTAGCAACGCGGGTTTGTCGAGTTCATGAAGTGACATGAAGCCGCCAGTGCGTGCATGTCACCAACGGAACGTGGGCGTTGTGCGGCGACGCTGTTGAGTTTAAGGCGATGAATATTATTTTCGAGCGTTATGATATTATTATGATATGGTACAATAATTTTGATACTTGGCAGTTGGGATAAGGTACATTTCCGTGATTGTTGTGGGAAACTTGTGAGGTTATCTGGGGAAATACTGTACAGTGCAATATTCTGTTTGCGAAGTTTTGCACAACGTTTCGGGGTTGTTTTGTGCGCGAATTGCATGTACGGTAAGAGGACGCACTGTTCAGGAGGGTAAGAGTACGCAGAATTATACATTAAATCGAATATACAGAAATATAGAATTATTAATCTATCGCTCAATGACGTTTGTTTTGTAGGTATATCATCAATGGAGCACTGTGATGCAGATGCGTACCCGAAATTCTTCCAAATACGAGTTATTCTCCTTTTTGAATGTGCATTTTTTTAAAGAAACACACGACATGATTATTTCCTGATTTATAGACTTGAAAAAATTATTTTATGTTTTTTTTTTTGGATACTAGAATTAACTTAAATGCCTTCTAAGTTTGAAGTTAAGCATTTGGACAGTGCAAGCTGCATAGGTGTGTGTTCATATGCTTGCGTTTTTAGACCACTTCCATTTACGCTGAACTATCGTTGCCCCATGGGTTGATGGCTAATTCAATGAACTTTAATATTCCCTATTTGCGATTTCTTTTTTTCAAATATTAAACAAATGAGAGCAAGAAATCCACTAAGTGCGTACTCTTATACGACTTCACCCTATGATTTTATCACTTACAATCACATGTTCCTGGTGAGCGGAGACATCGCAGTCTGGTTCGGTCCGGCCTCTCAGCCTGCCTACCACACGAGCCGCGGACATTCGCCTCCCCCCGCGTTACCGGCCCTGAGTGCGCCTCTGCGGCGTCCCGCCTCCGGGCGTGACCTGTCTGACCCGGGCGGTGCCGCCGGCCACGCCCGCCCCCAGTGCCGCCGTCTCAGAACCAGCGGGCGGACGGCCGTCCAGGCGTTCCTTACCGAGACGCCTGGTCTTTTACTTATTGACGGTGTGCGGAGAACATTTTACCGCCCTGTGGCTGTGCTGAGGAGTTTTATCAACAACCTGCAACCATGGATCAAGCCGCCAAACAGTTCAGCTTTTACTACATCGACGATCAGTTGATGAAGGCGATGGCGCGCTACCCTCCGCCGCGGCTGTCGCCGCCGGAGCTGCCGTCGCCCAGCGGGAGCAGCAGCGAACTCACCGTCAGCACGTCGCCGTCCTCTCAGCGCAGCGGCTCGTCAGGTCAGCGGGCGGGGGGAGGTGGCGGCTCGTCAGGTCAGCGGGGGGGGGGGGAGGTGGGGGCTTGTCAGGTCAGCGGGCAGGCGGAGGTGGCGGCTCGTCAGGTCAGTAGGCGGGGGGAGGTGGCGGCTCGTCAGGTCAGCGGGCGGGGGGAGGCGGCTGCTTGTCAGGTCAGCGGGCTGGGGGGAGGCGGCGGCTCGTCAGGTCAGCGGGCGGGCGGCTCAACTGCAAAGGGTCAGCGGGCTGCTCCGAGTGCCTCGTCGGGTCAGCAGGCAGGCCAGCGGGCGGCTCTGAGCGGTTCATCAGGTCGCAACGGGTCAGGGTCATGCATTTTTAGGTAAGTGTCAACTTGATTAACTCGAGGTTACTGTAAAATTTTGGCGAGATCCGCAACTTTGTATGTTAGTTTCTAGTAATGAGCCGAGGGGTCCATCCGAATTCATCGTATAATTATACATGAGGGTTATCCGACGCAAAACCCATCGGCGTTGGTCGAGAAGGAGGGCGGGTGAAGTCACCCTCTCGCTGTTTCGCCCATAATTTACCATGCGCCATTGAGAGGGGTAGGGGCAAAACGGCCCCTCTCTGTTTCGCTATATACATGAGCCTTTATTGTCATTGTTATAGGCTTACGTGTTATAACATCGAGTAAACTGAGTTTTCGGCACCTGTTTTCCGGTGGGGCTATCGAACACCGTTTTCATTTTGAAAATCTGTCGATAACTTTCCCATATCTGGAAAGGGAGAAGGTGTCTGATGGTATAAGTGTCAAGAATTAGCCCAACGGGGCGCGGGTTAACCCTCGCCGGCCGAGGGGGGGGGGGGGGCGGGTGCCGCCCCCCCCATAGGGTTTTTTCGCGATAGCTCCGAACACGCTGGCGATAGAGAGCTGAAACTTGGCATACCTGACCTTTGATCCAAGCCGCATCTTTTGACACCAACCGCATTTTTGGGTCAGGTCAGGTCACTGACCTATGACGTCATAAGTGAACCTCTGCACGGTCTTCAGATGTCGCAACTTCGCAACGCCCTCACTGCCAGAGGAGATGTCACATGGAAATGAAACTTGCAGGATCTAGTATCCATTATGAGTCCCACAACTTGTATATCTCGGATTTTTCCTAAAGGTCATATGAGGTCAGGTCATTTTCGTGACCTCACCATTATGAGTCAATGGGGAAAAATGAAAACTGCTATTCTGACGCCGGGAACGATCTCCAACTATCTCAAGCACACACAATCGTGATTTTATGCACTCCTTGCAAGGTTAGATGCGTCACTTTTGCAATGTTGACCTTGCGTGACGTCATTTATGACGTCATCAAGGTCATATTAGTTTTTCGTCAATAACTCTTGATCAAATTGAGCTAGCGCAGGGCGTATTTTAAGGGATTTTCACTGGGTCGGCAATCACAATTAGGGGCGGCATTTTGCACTCATAGGGGCGGCACTTGGCATATGAGGGGGCGGCATACCTACTGATATTTAATGACCAAAAAAGACACGTTCGACGGTTCTTTTATAACTCTTCCTAAGTAATGATTTCAGATTCAACCTAAGCTCAGCGGTATTACGTTTATTTTTCCGGGATATAGTATTTCTCTCATCATAATCCGATAAATGAACTATAATTTCACCTAACAAAAAATAATTTTAAAGTTTTACCTGAGGTAAACATGTTACATACCAGTCGATTCGTATCGTCAAGCTTAAAATATTCACGGCGTTTTATGGCTCTATCTAGAACAGTGGTCGGCAAGTCGCACGAGTGTGCCCACTTTATGGGCGCTGGACGGGGCCATTACCCCCACTTGTCATACCCCATTGCTTACACAGCAAGGGTCGCTGATATTCGGCCATATCCTTTGACGCATGGGTGGAGAATGTTTGAAAAAGTTACCCCGGCCGGCGACCGATAGTCGCGGGAAGACGATATAGGTACTCACGTTGTTCTCAACGGTCATCATCAAACCCCTATTCTGACGCATGGAATAGGATGCTGTGTTTGCTCAAGGATGAGCGTTGTATCCGACACCGTATTATTCATAACATTTTTGGAATGATCGAAAAGGCAATTTCCTTTTAAATTATTATTTCTTTTTACTTAAACTTGCAATTTCACACCGAACCCAAACCAAACCATATGCCATTTTGAGTACCTAAATGTTGCGTTTTCAGCTTTTTATTGTGTCTCAAAATAGCTACAAAAAGACAACTCACCATAGTAGAAGCTTTACAGAGAAATTGACAGATCGAACCAAGCAAAGCACTAAAATAGGTCACTGACATCCACGGGCGTAGCCTTTTTCAATGTTGGGCGGCTCTTATAATACAAACAGGGAGTCGATCCAGGAATATCGACCGGTCCCGGTCTCGTAGCTCAGTTGCTAGAGCGTTGGATTCCGCGTGGCGAGAGCACGCGGCCCGGTTACAACAGTCCGAGTTCGAAGCATGATGGCCGCTCGGTGTTTATGAGCACCCTGACGGGTACGCTCATAAACGGGTGTGGTTGCGGTTGGTGGCAGGTCAGTTGAAGGCAATGAGGTCAAGCAGTAGTTTTGAAAAAGTGCGCCGAAGGCGCGCCAAAATTTCGAAACTGAACAGGATTTGAGAGCAATCTTGGCATTGGCGACCACACGCGGGTCTTAGGGTTGGAGATTATGGCAAGTTAAGTAAATGGTAAATACCTACCTGATTTGCAATATTACGCCCATGGAAGTCAACATTCGAAGAGCGTGAGCTTTCTTTTCTCGTATGGAGACAGCTTTTAGGATTTACAAGAGTAGAAAAGTTACCCCGGCCGCGCCGGGGTAGGCTGAAAGTTACCCCGGCCACGGCCGGGGTGGCCGGGGCAGGTTCTCCACCCATGCTTTGACGCCTTTATTTTTCTGCACAGGTATAAATAAAATGCAACACAATTAACTCTCTTTTTTATGGAGAGGGAGAGCGGGTGGAGTAAGGATTAACTCATACATTTTTTATTTATTAGTTACTCGCGTAATGAACAGCGTATTGCAGCGATACGTTCATCCCTCCCCCCCAGGTTAATGAATGTTATACCTACCTACTCAAACATTTTCGTGACCCCAGTGACGTTGTCATTGAGTTTTTGAAATTTGAATGACCTTCACTCGGTAACTTTCTCTCCGGCTCGGCCGGCGGACAAAACGCAAGCGAAGACAATGCGGGGAGTCCGGTGCTCTACCAACTGAGCCACGGAACAGGCAAATGCTCACCATAGATATACCGACTGAACGATCCCTTTATAACTTCAGCGATTGATAAGACAAACAGTGTGTAACTGTATATATAACCCTCGCCGGCACAGGCCATTTTGAGTCCTTTGACGGCACAAGGGAGGGTTGGTTGGTACGACCCCCGTCGCGTTAGGCCCCTGATGGAGCTAGAGCTTCGCAGAAAAAAACGAGCGTGTTGCCAGTCACGAGAGGAAGCCAATGATACCCAATTTCAAGGTCCTAGGTCATCGGTTGACCTTCCAGGTCAGGTCAATGACCCAAAAATCGGGAATATCGGGACCTGTTTGAAAGTCGTAAATTGTGGCTGCTAAGGGGTTTTCCGGGGTGCTGATCACAAATATCGTGTTAGTTTTGATCACAGATGATGTCGTTAAGCGTTTAGACCAGGTCGGGTCAGGTCAGGTCAGGTCAGGTCAACCGGTAGGGGTCGTACCGGGTATTCGTAGTACCTACCTGTCATCCGCCTCTGACAGCTTCGTAACATGTTACGAAGGCACCAAAACTACTTCGTAAATGTTTAAATGGTTGCTAA
Source organism: Amphibalanus amphitrite (assembly GCF_019059575.1). NCBI lineage: Eukaryota > Metazoa > Arthropoda > Thecostraca > Balanomorpha > Balanidae > Amphibalanus > Amphibalanus amphitrite. The sequence goes on from NW_024883655.1 coordinate 11,280, forward strand.
ATTCGAATTCAGCTCCAAAAACTAGCATAGAAACATGTAAATTGTAAAACTCGAAAAAGTGAACCGAGGTCACCAAAGGTCATGTTTGAACGTTTGAAACCACGAAAAGCTTGCAAACGCGCGGTTAATGCGAGCCGACATACGCCGAATCGTCAAAAAACGGCTAAACATCGTCACGGAAAAGAGGTCACAGGTCAAAGGTCATTGAAGTCAGGGTCATAAAATTTGCAGGGTAGGTGTAAAATTGATCAATTCGAGGGTACTGAAAGTTTCGTTGCGATCGGCCGCTTTTTACGCGAGTTATTCGCGAAAAACCTTAGGAGGGTTGCATCAACCCCCCCCCTGTGCCGGCGAGGGTTAAAATGTGAGTCTCGAAATTGCAATGTCTCTGACCAAAGGTAAGGACAATTTTTCGACCCTTCCATTAGGTATAAGGAAATGGGAGAAAATCAGGGCATGTGCCTCTTTTTATAGGTAGAAAAATGTCAAAGTTAACGAATTTAAACATCAGAAAACAATTAAAAATGACACACTTAATCGGAAAATTGCCACCCACGACCCCTCGTTATGTCCTTGAGGTCATGTCAGGTCATGGTAGGCCTCCAGCAGTTTTTTTTCCAATAAGTTCTGATAGAGACATGCGACATGCCTGAGCGATGAAAACACCTTACATAGATGATTTCAGTTTGACGATACAAATCGACTGATATGCAACATGACCTTTACCAGCCAGGTCATGACCTGGACCTGAGCTCAAATTTCCCAAATGACGTTTGAGTGTCAAATTATAGTTCATTCGACGCATCTCGACGAGAGGAGCACAGTACTAAAAAAAAAAACAATGTCATAACTTTCGTGAGTCAATAATTATTATCGTAAAAAGGTTCTTCATTAAAACAGCTCAGTAGAGGGGCGGAGGGGGTCCACTGTTCCCTCCAACCCTCCCCGGCCCGGCACGGGTTAACCCTAGAACGCCTAGGGGGGGGGGTTGTATCAACCCCCCCCTGAGGTTTTTTCGAAGTGCACGCTAAACGGCTTGTCGTAGCGGGCTGAAATTTTCAATACCCTCTGGGGCAACCTTTGCGCATCTTTTGCCGAAAAAAAATTGATCGGGTCATGTCAGGTCACGGAGTTATGACGTCATAAGAGGTACAGCCTCCGGCCGGATTTTCACAAACTGAGTGCCAACGCCCGAGGTTTCCTGCCGGTGGTACGGATATCGGTTGATGGATCGTGATGAAACTTCCCATGCATGTTGGGGCAAGTATTGGCTATCATATGGTATAAGAAATTTGACCGGGTCAGGTCAGGTCACGGAGCTATGACGTCACAAGAGGAACAGCGTCCGGTACTATTTTTGAAAAGCGCCCGAACCACTATTTTGCTAATTCTTGTCACCTCAATGGGAATATGCAGCAATATTAGCTTCTATAGGGAGCAAATGGACCTCCCAAATCCAAAAATACAATCAGATTTCAAAAATTTAAATTTTGATTTTTCGAATTTCTGCCGCCGACTGTGACCTTGCCGACTTCCGGCGCTCCCAACGCGCCATTTTTAGAGCTAGGGAAACGAAATACATACCAAACGATAGAGAATTGATCAAGGAACACGATAGTGAAGGTTTCAAGTCGATATCTCCCACGGTTTTGCCGCAATCGCCGCCGAAAGTTGAAAAAAGTATATTTTTCCGAAAATTTGACCTTTGACCGGTCAAAAGTAGGTCAAATGTTGACCTAGGACCAAAAAATATACCACCAATCGCGAGATCTCGTTGAGAGCAATCCGTTGGTTTTTTCCGCTAAGCTCTACGACCTTCCGTTTCGAAACGCCAGGGGGGGGGGGTCGTAACAACCCCCCCCCCCCTGGTCGTTCGTGTTATGAGAAATGGCCTGGTCGTGCGAGGGTTAAACAAGTTGTGCTCTGGAGGTTAAGCCGTTGATGTTAGGTCAAGTCTGAGGACTTCATAGGAACGTTGAAGAGCTATCGAATGCGCTTTTTCGCGGTGCTGTAGTTCTATTCTTCCCCGAGTTATGCGCCAGTTTGTCAATAAATGTTGAAACAGACAACATTTCACCCACATTTCACCTTTGATGACCTCTGGTCACCTGATATTTGACATTTGACTTGACCTAACCAAAGCACGGTTAACCAACTAACCCAAGTAGTTTTTGACACTCTTTCGAATACCGCTTACCGCGTGTCGCTACGTGGCCTAAGTAGCCAAGTTATAGGGGTCGGGAGGGGGGTTTAAACAAACTCAGCCCGGCGCCGCACCGTGGGGACTTGCCATCCTGGCACGACATAAGTGGCAAATACGAGTATTTTGATATCCACTTTTTTGTCATCCATTTCACGTAGAATTGCCCAGTGCATCCATACCCGACCTTAAATCCTTTCAAAAACGATTGCTTACACCTCAAAACACCTCTCAAAGTGTAGCATTGCGCTGACCAGCATCCTGCTTCCCGGATATAGCGAAAAAGCACATGACAATGAAACGCCCGCTCACTCGTTTCCCTGAACAGCAGCTTAAAGTTGCGATATGTTTTTATTATCTGTGCTTAATGTGGAAGATGATGGTATACACGAAAATTTCCAAAAAACAACCAAAGGTATCATTTTCGAAGGAAATGCTAAAAATGTTAAAATGCGTTTGATTCCGGGAGTTCAATCAGCAAACTGTTACCCTACAAAGTTTGATACGCGGTGGTACGCGTGGAAACACGTATCAAAATGTTCTCCAATAATTTCTTCATCGGGGGCAACTCTCATTTTTTGCCGAAAGTTGTCTAAACCAGTCACTATGAGACGCAGACGGTGACGCGTGGTTTCTTACGCCCCGCCGGGCCGCGCCGCGGCGGGTTACCCGACCGCGGCACACCGCCTGAGGGGTTTCCGGTCAGAAGGGGTTGGGAGGAGGGAGGGAGGGGTGATACTATGTTGACCTTGTTATCTTCCGTCGCCAAATATTGTTTTTGGATAAAACAACAACGCTGTTGCAACGCTGCGTGTACATTACTGGCTCCTACAGGCAATGCTCACCTTATGAACTTCAGTTATGGAGCTTTGAATTGATATAGGCAAATCGAAAACTGATATAACTTCGTAAAGTGGGGGTGTAGGTTTTGGGGGTGGTGATCACGAATTTCATGTTAGTTTTGATCAATGATGATCTTTTCATGCAAGGTCGGGTCAGGCTAGGCTCGACGATTAGGTGCCCTGCCGCCTATCCATAGTAGACAGGTGTCAATCACCATAGAGATCTTATATACATATGTATATAAGATCTCTATGTCAATCACTACTAATGGCTTCGTAACAGGTTACGTAAGCACCAAAACTTCTTATTAAAGGTTTTAACAGGTGTTAAATTCGAAATTATCTCCAAGCACTCATCTAGAAAAATACTTACTCGGAAAGGTTAACTAAGGTCATCTTAGCTAAATGACCTCGACCTAACCTTCACATGACCTTAAAAATGCCAGGAACAAACAGCATTTCATATGTTGGAACGTTAGCAACCACAACAAGCGCCGATAATGTGCGCTCACATGCGCCAAATCGATAGCAGCCTAACCTGGTCGGGAGAAACAGGTCATATGTCAAAACTTATGAAAGTCAAGGTCATGAACTTTTCAGTTCATGTATAAAATTGACCGACTCCATGATGTATAGAAAGTTTCGTCGCGTTCCACCACGTTTTGCTTGAGTTAGTTGCGAAAAACAGAGGGGGAGAATCTGTTCGACCCCCTCCCCTTCAAGTGCAAGGCTTCACAAGGTTAAGTCCGGAATGCCTTTTGATTATTGGGCTAAGCATGAGCAAATACTATTTCTAAAAACAATTGTAGCTTCATTCCACTTCTTGAACGCTTCCACGCCCACGATGCATTGCTAGCCGAAGACGACTTAGCGCTACGTCTATGGCGAGGGGTGGGGGGAGGGATGGATGCAACAAGGGAGCCAACCATGTTGTCTGGGATCAGTAACCATTAGCCCAACCATTTGAAGGCGAAATAAAGCTAGTAAAAGTAGCGTAGGGTGCGATATGAATAAAGTCGTGCTAGGATTGACAAAGTCCCCACAGTGCGCCGGTTAAGGGAAGGCACTATCATTTTTGGGGCGCTGCAGATATGCTAAGGGACGACAGCATCATTTTGATTTTTGAGGCGCGCCACCAATTTTTTTAGGGCACTTAAACCACTTTGAGGGGCACCACCGACACTCTGAGGAGCGCAATTATGTCTTTGAGCGTTGAGGGGTGGCACCATTACATTGAAGGGCGCCATGTGAGCAGTGATGTGGGGCAAAATGACAATGAGGAGCGCCTCCGATACTTAAAGAAGAGACGCCAACATTACTCGGGGGGGGGGGCAACATCACTTTTATTTTGAGGACGCCACCCACATTGTAAGGGGCGGCACTGTAACTTTAAGGACCGCCACGGATACTTTAAGGGGCGGCTCCATCATATGGAGGGGCGCTACAGATCGTTAATGGGCGGCAATAGGTATGATATTTAGGGACTCCGATACTTCGAAGGACGCCACCGTTTGTTTGAGGGTGACATCATCACTTTGAGGGCCACCACCGATACTGTTCGGGGCGCCACCGACACTATAAGGGGCGCCACCGACACTGCCAGGAGCACTTTGACCGGCGTTACTATCACATATGGGCGCCGTGAGCACATTGGGGGGCGGCACCATGACGTGGAGGGGCGTTACGGAAGGTTTGAGGGGCGGCAACATGACATTGAGGAGCGCCTCCGACACTTCGAGGGACACCAGCATTCCTTTGAGAGGCGGCACCTTGACTTTTGAGGAGACACCACCGACACTGTAAGGGGCGGCACCATCACTTTGAGGGGCGCCACGGATGGTTTGAGAAGCGGCACCATTATGTATATGGAGGGGCGCTACAGAAAGTTAGAGGGCGGCAACATTGTATTGATGAGTTCCTCCAAAACTTTGAAGGGCGCCACTGACACTGTAAGGGGCGGCACCAGCACTTTTAGGGGCGGCAGCATCATTTTGAGGGGTGCCACCGACTCGTTGACAGGAGACACCATCACATTTAGGGGCGCCACTGGCACTTTGAGGGAGGCACCATCACATTGAGGGGCGCCACCGATACTGAAAGGGGCGGTATCATCTTCTTGAGGGGCGGCATTATCTGCTTGAGGGGCAGCTCCATCACAATGAGGGGCTATGTGGATACCTAGTGGGGCGGCACCATTATATTGGTGGGTTCCTCAGACACTTCGAAGAGCGTCACTGACACTATAAGGGGCGGCACTAACACTTTAAGGGGCGGCAGCAACATTTTGAGGGGCGCCACCAACTCGTTGGCGGGCAGCACCATCACATTCAGGGGCGGCATCATCTGCTTGAGGGGCGGCTCCATCACAATGAGGGGCTATGTGGATATCTAGAGGGGCGGCACCATTATATTGGTGGGTTCCTCCGACACTTCGAAGGGCGTCACTGACACTATAAGGGGCGGCAGCATCATTTTGAGGGGCGCCATCGACTCGTTGGCGGGCAGCACCATCACATTCAGGGGCGCCACCGGCACTTTGAGGGCGGCACTATCACATTGAGGGGCGCCACCGATACTGAAAGGGGCGGCATCATCTTCTTGAGGGGCGGTATCATCACATTGAGGGGCTCCACAGATGCTTAGAAGGGCGGCACCATTACATTGAGTGGGACTACTAACAGATTTAGGGGCGGCACTGTCACATTGAGTTGTGGGATCATCACTTTCTATAGACGGCTGCTTCACTTTAAGAGGCGGCATTATCATTTCGGAGGGCAGCAGCTTTACTATGAATGACGGCACCTAGCCTGCATGTGCGTGCTGCATCCTAGAGGGGGCGGCAACTGGGTCGGCAAACGGCTGTCACTGGGTCGGCATTCTCCGTGACTGGGTCGGCAATTGCCGACCCAGTTAACATGTTAAAATACGCCCTGAGCTAGCGAGTCGGGAAAGCCACCAATGGACTCGGGAAGACCTGCCGAATCGAATGATATGCGACATGACCTCTTTCGACCAGCTTCGTGACCTGGGGGTGCTGACCTGACCTTGACCTGAGGTCAACACCCCAAGTTGACCTGACCCGGACAAAAAGTGTATCATTCGACGCGCCTGAGCGAGACGAACACGATGCTGCCAAAATCGGCGCTCTGCGGCCGTTTTTTGCGAAGTTATTCACCAAAAACTGAACCGTACCTTGGGGCACTTGACCTGACCTCAGAGGTCACCGGTTGACCTAGGACCTTAAAATCGGGTACCAATCTCTGCGTCTCGTAACGGCGCACACGCTCGTTTTTTCCGCGACGCGCTAGCTCCACCAGGGGCGAAACGGCGAGGGGGGGGGGTCGTACCCGCCCCCCCCCCCCTCGGCCGGCGCGTATGTAGAAAACCAATAGGTCCGGCGAGGGTTAAGCTATAGAGCCTCGCGGAAAGACGAGCTGTTCAGTTGTTCACCGTCACAAGACTGAGCGACTGACACCAGACTTAAAGGTCTCGGGTCAACCGGTGACCTTCCGGTCCACAAGAGACCTGTATGAGAGTGAAGGAATTTGGAACACTAATGTGTCGGATTATTTATATTGGCAACCAAGAAAAGGATCGTAGGAAAATGATCGTAAGATAAAGATCCTATGTTGTAAAAGATCGTACGATAAAAGATCGTAAGCAAAATATCGTAAAGCAATGGATTGTATGAAAAATATCGCAGGAAAATAATCGTAATATAAATTTCGTATGTTGTAAAAGATCGTACGATAAAAGATCGTAATGTTAAAGTAAATAATAAATACTTTCAAACGTAGGGGAGAGTGGGGTAATTTGGCCGGTGGTGTAAATTGCGGGCCGCCACCACCTGTACGATGTCTAATAAAAGTGAGTGAAATAACTCTAGTCTCTATTCATTTGTCATGGGTAGAAGTAACTGAAGGACAAATGTCAAAACTTTGCCCCTCGTAGTTTTGTTCAAAATTAATAAAACGTTAATTTCAATACAAAATGGTAACTTTTACTTCTGTTTTCAAAGTTGTATAACATGTAGTATTTGGGCTAAAAACGAATTCAGACATTATAGCGCCATTCTTGGGGGTGTTCAGCAGTTCCAAGAGCAATTTTAGCTAATTCCGTAAAGCCGTGATGACTTTATAGACAAAAATTTTCAGAATGGCAATATGGGGTAATTTGGCCGGGACTAGCGGGGCAACTGGCCGGTGCGCTCATGGTCACTATGCTGGGACGGCCGAATTTTCATGGTCAATTGTACCATAAATGACATGATTCATGACCAACTAGGACTGCTTTGATGCCTTACTTCCGATTGGTCAACTGTAAGAGCATGTGACGTCATCAAAGGCTACCAAACGTTTTTTGCTAATAAATCCTTACATAAAAATGGTACAGCCGCACAAATGGTCTCATTCTGTTCAGCTCGCCAAGGCGCATCGAATGATATGCACGATGACCTTGAAATCACGTGACCTTGAGGTCAAGCGACCTGATGCAACGTGACCTGAGGTCAACCTTTGACCTTGACTTCTTAAGGTCAACACATATATCTTTCGATGCGGACTGACGAGAGAATTACGATGGTACTCGAAGTTTTGGCCTAGCTTGATTACTTCAAAAGTTATTCGTAAAAAACTGTGATCGCATCTAGATCGCCGCTAATTTGGCTATTTTGACCCCTGTGACCCCTGAGCCAACCTCCAAAATGCGGCAAATGCGTCATAGGACACACGTCATTGCTGAATCTGAAGCTGACTCGCAATATAACAGAAAATCCTGACCTGACCACAAACTAACACCGGCCAAATTGCCCCACACCCCCGGCAAAATAACCCTGCTAGTGGGGCAATTTGGCCGCCTTGCAGACCTTTGTAATGCGTCACAATTTCAATATAAGTAATTACTCTATCATTTCAAGTTCACCGTCCAGTGAAGTAAAATGAATGCGACACCTGCCAGCGTTGAGAAAATGCAGAAATGTGTCGTCAATTTTAAGTTATATCGTTTTCTAAAAAAAGCGGCCAAATTACCCCACTCTCCCCTACGCATTGAGAGCTATCGACTGCTTTTTACCGCGTCTTTCTAGCCCTCTTAGTTTTTGGGCTAGAGGTGGGTGGTAACATGTGCCCCCCCCCATTAGGGCGAAGTTGGCCGAGACCGTCACTGGGGCGCGGATAAAAACTGTAAACATAGTTGGTAACCTGGCAAGAAATGTGTTTCACAGAACAATGGCCGCGATGGGCCTGAAAACTCTGTCTGGCTCATTCGAACGACCTCGAAGAGAAATAGGTATTATTGGAAGCCTTAACCCGCGCACCGACGGGGGGGGGGGCGGATATCCGCCCCCCTGAGGTTTTTCGCGAATAGCGGAAAAACCGCGGCGCGTAGCACCGCGAAATTTGGTATGACTATAACCTCATCAATTTTACACATGGTGTGCAAGTTTGAACCTCCTACCTTTTAAGGTCAGGTCACCAGGTCACTTTGAATGACCCAACCTCAAGTCACTTTTTTGCAGCTTTGTCACCGTGCCAGAGCTACAGTAGATGTCGGAGGCCTTTGAAAGTCGCAGGATATTATTAGGTCATTAGTAGCTACAATTTGTATATCTCGGAATTTTGATATCGGTGACCTAAGGTCAGGTCAATTTCGCGACCTCCCCATTATAAGTCAATGGGGGAAAAATCAACTCCCTGTTTTTACCACTAAAACGGGTCGGAATGGCCCCATATACCATACATGACTTCATATACGATCAACCTTCACTACCTTGAGGTCTGTTCTGCTGTTGGGCAGCTGTGAGGTCATGTGACGTCATCAAAGGTCACCAAAGGTTTTTGGCCAATAACTCCGTACAGGAACAAGATACAGGCGCGTGGGTGGTCTCATTGTGTTCAGCTCGTCAAGACGCATCGAATGATATACATGATGACCTCAAGGTCACGTGACCTGAGGTCAACCTTTGACCTTGACCTTTCGAGGTCAACATATATATCATTCGATGCGGATTGACGAGAGGATCACGATGATGCCCTTAGTTTGTTCCTATCTTGACTAATTCGAAAGTTATTCGAGAAAAACTCTCTCCATATCTAGCGCCGCCATTTTGACTTTTTCGACCCCTGTGACGTCATCTTTGACCTGACCTGAAAATGACCTTTGTAAAAATTGTAGATCCTGGCCGTGCGTATCCGATGCCGTTTACCGCTTGTCGCTATCTTGCTTCGTTCTCGAGATCTCAAGGGGGGGGCGGTCATCCGCCCCCCCCCGTCGGTGCGAAGTTGGCGCAGACCCCCGTCGGTGCGCGGGTTAAATTAAAACTAAACTGACGCCAGCTGTGAAGGGCTAAAACGATGGGTGGCCGCTTTGCCCCGGGTGGGCGCTTTGCCCCGGGTGGCCACTTTGCCCCACCCTCCCCTTCTACATATATTTTCATTATCGCTTATCCACATGACGTTCCTTCTGTCTGGAACATGGGTTTAACCCTGGCCGGCACAGGGGGGGGGGGGGGGGGTTGATGCAGCCCTCCAAAAGGTTTTTCGCGAATAGCTCGCTTAAAAGCGGATGATCGCGACGAAACTTTTAGTACCCTCGCATTGATCAATTTTACACATACCCTGAAAATTACATGACCTTGACCGAAATGACCTTTGACCTGTGACCTCTTTTCCGAGACCATGTTTGGCCGGAATCGCGATTCGGCGTATGTCGGCTCGCATTAGCCGCGCGTTTGCAAGCTTTTCGTGGTTTCAAACGTTCAAACATGTGATCTGATGTTGCTCCCATGCATTAGGGTGGGTGTCAAGGTCACCTGAAGGTCAGGACCGTCATTGACCTTTGGTGACCGACCTCGGTTCACTTTTTCGAGTTTTACATGTTTCTAGGCTAGTTTTTGGAGCTGAATTCGAATTTAGCAACCATTTGAATATTTACGAAGTAGTTTTGGTGGGGGGTCGTACCAACCCCCATCCCCCCTTGTGCCGTCGAAGAACTCAAAATGGCCTGCGCCGGCGAGGGTTAACTTAGTTGTATGCACTTCAAAAACAATGCATGAAAATAGGCACATGAAACGGCAGCACATGCATTCATTTATTCGGTACATACACTTATACATCGCGTTGCGTTGTTTTAGGTGTCATTGAGCCATCCAAGTTCTGAAACAACATCACGTATACGAGCTTACGACGGCCCCTAACTAGGTAGGTACGCGAACACAGAAATTGATAAGATTTGTATGCGCTGGAGTTGGGTTGCACCATGTGAATACCATATTTTGACTGTACGATCTTTATCTCATACGATCATTTGGCGTACAATAATTTACCTCGACGATCTTTTGCGAATACGATCTTTCGTCCATGCGAACATTATAGGTACTGTACGATCTTTATCCCATACGATCTTTTGGCTAAATATCCTTTTCCTCGACGATCTTTAGCGAATTCTATCTTTTGTCCGCACGAGCATTATATCGTACGATCTTTATCGATTACGACTTTTTGGCATATGATGCGATCATTTTCCTTGACGATCTTTAGCGAATACGATATTTTGTCCGTACGAGCATTATGTCGTACGGTCTTTATCCATTACGATCTTTTGCATACGATCAACTTCCTACGATCTTCTGCCTTACGATCTCCTGCTTTACGATCTTTTGTCCGGTTACCACACTGGCTGATGTTGTCACAAAATTCTCTCGCCAGAGGGCAGTTGCGTCTCATCAGTAGATGGCGCGGGCAACAGAGAATTCGCTGTGACGGAAACTCAGCGGAGGTTCACCATAGCAAATTATCAATTTTATGTTTTATAGATATCAAAAGTTGAAGGACTTGTCACTTAACGAAATTCTTCAAGCTGATAAATATCATATAGCGATTCCACATTTTAGTTGAACAAGTATCGAGTTAAGAATACTTCAACCTTTTGTCCATCACTATGGACGCCATATTGGGAAACTTCGCAGTAAATTGGCCGTTGTTGTCGAGAGAGGCTCCCGCGGAACGGCGGGCTGCTGGTGGCTTGGGTTTGGAGGACGGGGAGGACGTTTTGATTCGCGGTTAAATGTGGCTTTAAAACGGGTCGGGACAGGAGAAACGAAATGTATCCGGTCGGGCAACGTAAGTCAGTCTGGTTCTCGTTCTCGCGTTGTCTCCTTATGTTTACATTGTTGTTGAGACTGAACAATGATCGCAATCGAGTGAACTTCTCTGAGTCGTTATTCCGATCCGATTCCATTACCTGAATCCTCAATTTACCCTGGTTAGGTTTTCCCTGCTTGTGTCGTATGATGCATTTTCTAAATTTCCAGGGTTTGCTCAATCAAGGTGCAGGTTGAGGTAATAGATGTAATGTATCCAGAAAGGTCAAGTACCAGTACCTACATGCAGTGTCTTAAAAACATTTTGCTTTTTGTTATATTTTCTTACATAACAAACCATTTTTGGTCATGATTAATGCTTGGAAAACAAACATTATGTTTATTTCAGACAGTGCCTACTGCCTAGAAATTAAACTGATGCCTTTGCGCCTAACCTAACCTTTTTCATTTTTTTTTCTGAAAATAAGAACTATTTGGAATTAGTCTACTTCACTGCTATAATTTCAATGCTGTCATATGACGCTTTTAGCATTTTCCATGGTCAAATCCCTCTTTTGCACCTCATCAGTCGGGCGCACTGTGGTATCTCCGATTCATTTATGGAGACGTTTCTATTATTGGAAACGTTTCCAATTTTGACTACTCTTCTGTTCCAAAAATGGAAACGCTCGTTCCATAAATAGAAACGCTAACATCTCCGCACATATTTTCTTGCCGAGGGTGGCTGGATTTGATGTATAACGACTGTTTCGCGTAAAACAAGCTCAGATACACCAAAAGCACTTGTCTTCTTGCATGGAAAGCTGTCGTATGCATTCAAATTCACGCCTTTAAAATGCTCCTGAATCGTATCCATTTATGGAGACGTAGTTTCCAAAAATGGAAACGCCGATGTTCCAAAAATAGAAACGCTGAAGTTCAAATGTGTGCAAACTTTGCTTAAATGTGTTTTTAAAATTCACATGCAACTAAAAATTTGATGTTTTGGGACTGGTTTAGCATCTCGGCTCTCGGCAGTTACCTTGGACGTCGGGTTCGATAATAATACATTATGCGCCACAACTTAAGCACATTCAAAAGTCAACTAAAACTAAGATTTCCCAGAAACTACTGGACAGATGTGGTCCAAAGTGGGCAATACATAAAGCGTAGATATCATTTCAATATATAAAATTGATATCAATGTTACACATGAGCTAGAATGAATAAATTCATCGTCAGAATACAACGATATTTGGTGTGACGACGGTGCAGACCTTATTTCCATCCTGCTTTTTACGTATTTGCACGGAGATTTACGTTGATCCGAGCCTACGATCATATTCAGCACATTTGAAATATCATAAAATGCCCACTTAAGTCTCCAAATAGGGCTTTGCAACAACTTTCATGCGATTTAATCAAAGATTGACGACCACCAGGCCGCTGGTACACCGGAAAATGCAGCGTGAAAACGAATGAAAAACTGAAGTTCCCGGTAATGTGGTTGTTCCAATCAATGGACCAGTCTTTCAGTAGTCTGTTAAAAACGTTATTTTTTGTTCAAAACATTCATCAATGTTATTAATTTCGATTAGAAAAACGTGTGAATTTTTTTATCACGTCAACATGTTATAAGCATCGCCTCGTTCGTCAACTTTCGGTTTTCTGATCGGAAAGTCGGAGAACAGGAACATAAACTAGAATGCTGGCTGTCGATTGGTGGCATCCTGTGCATGCCAAATTGCACCAATCAATGCCCAGTTTGCTTTAAAGGTAGCGATGCACACAGCGTCTCCATTTATGGAACAGACAGTTTCTATTTTTGGAAACGGCGTATCCATTTTTGGAACATTGTTCCAAAAATGGAAACGTTTCCATAAATGGATCGGAAATACCACAGTGTGCCCGACTGTCATGCTCAAAATTGAATAAAAACCACACCATATTGCCACAAACCATGCATCAATCTAGAAAATAGTTCATGCAATCATTAATGCTGAAAAACTTGGGTACACTATGAGCAGAAATAATAAAACCTTATCTAACCTGACCTAACCTTACCTAATGTAACACAACCCTGCCTGACTCAACATGTGGTTGGGTGTAACTTATAAATGTTTTGTGTAAAAGGTATCAGGTATCTATGTGTGATGTCACTTTTCTACCTTAAAAAGAGGTGTTCTTTCTTTTCATAATTTTGTTTTGTGGATTTCTTCCATTTTAAAAGAGTGCAAAAGAGGGAAATGACCTTTTCCATGAATGTGATGGCCTGCTTTTCAGAAGACCATTTCCTAGTTTGTGCAATGTTGCGATACTTTGCTGGAAACAAAATAGCAAACACCTATTGATTAACATCAAGCACCTGTATTTACCTAAAAATATTCTGTAATTTTACCAAAATATCAAAACATACCTAAGTCATGGAAACAGGTATTCCCAACCTTTTTAAAGTAGTTCTACTCACTACTGCCGTGATTTGTAAAAAAAGAAAAACACTGAGCTGAATAACTGCTGTTTTCCCCCATTACTGTTACTGTTTTGGTTTGTTTCAGTTGCTATGCACTGATGAATGCCTAAATTGCTCAAATGAACTTATCTTAGTTGGATATTTTTCAACTTTCTTGGTGTTTGTGCTAGGATCATATTTAACCCGCGCCCCACTGGGGTCTGCGTGTAACACGCCCTACTGGGGGGGGCTATTCATAGCCCCCCTCCTAACTCCGAAACTACTGAGCCGATCGTCAAAATTCAAACGGCGTCTGATAGCCCCGGAAAAACTGTCGAGCGAAACCTAATTTCATTGACCTCGAGGTCACCGATGACGTCACAGGTCAGGTCAAAGTAAAAATTATTAGCATTTTGGCTTGTTCACGTTTTGGGCTCTGGCCGCCGTCTTACAAGTCAGATCAGGCTCATTTTTTGTTCACACACTCGTGAACAGATGCTCTAGATACCCTGAGGGTACCAAACTTGTACAGGGTGGGGCAGCATAATCGGGAATGCTTTTTGGGCTCTGGTCATGAGTAGGCATGGCATTATTTTGATAAATTATATCATGGCAATGAAACGCCCAAAAGTTGTGCATCATCTGACATGACTACATCCATGAGCATGCAACTTCCTGGAAAAGAGCAGCAAAATAGTTCGACGGTGCTCCAAGTGCTTTGCGCGCGCCCATAGACACTAATGTTAAACGAGTAAAACAAGAACATTTTGTTTAAAACAATGCCATTCCACGTAAAGGTTGCTGGACAGGTCAACGTGTTATCACGGACGATAAGGATTGTGTGGGGATACTTAGGACAAAAAGTTAACGTAATCGTCGTAAAATAACTCTTAGCAGAGGACATACAAGATGACTCACTTGAATATAAGGAAGAAGCTCTTGAGCATATTAAAAAGAAACAATGTTCAAAACTTCAGCGACCAAAAATCTTATCACCGACTGGAATACGATAAAAAAGAATGGCATGCCATATAGGGGATTGTATCGAGAATATTGCAGCGGTCATGCAAAGTAAACATCCTGTTGAGGTGATGGACCTATGGGTGGTCTTCAAGGGAGGTGCACGTGGTGCACCCTACTTCATCGAGCCCGGATAAAACGAGCACCTCTGGTAAATACATCCACACTCTGGCAGACTCACGTGGAGTCGTCGGAAGAGAGGATCACTGACGGTCCAGATCACGTCTTACGAGGACTCTGTCCGTGCTGGTACTGCAGTGAGGACGACATGTTATTGTGTAGGGCACCTCCACCTGAGATGAACCAAAAACTTCTGGTCCTTCAACTCCGCCGATTTAAATCCGACCAAATTCTTTATATGGAGCGTTTTTTGGTAGAAGTTTAATGAACAACTTATCATCAGTAAAAACGGTCTTCAGTGCAAGGTACGAAGCTGATGGGCGATCATGGACAAGCAGGAGGCTGCACGTGCATGCGCGTGCTTTTGGACCCGCCTTGAGAAGGTCATCGACGCGAAGGGCGGTCAAATAGGATGAGGGATAGGTAAAAGGTGACCGATTGATGGGATGTTGTTAAAATAGTGCTTGGAGCTATATTTTTAAATTCATGACCAAATAATCCCGTTTGATATTTATTCCCGATTATGCTGCCCCACCCTGTATTTTGATTTTCAGGTCAAGGTCAGGTCATCACAGGTCACGAAAATATTATATCATGCGTCAGTCACGTGAGTGTGACACATGTTTTATGGTCCATTTAGGCCAAAGATTTCGAATTTGATGTCTTCTGTGTCATTCGAGGTCATTTTGAGTCGAATTTAGCTTAGGTCAGGTCACTTTCAGGTCAAAAAATGCCAAATTTTGAAGTTTGAATTTTTCAACAGAAAAGGTGTCTATTGGATGCAGTTTGAGCTCAGGAACACGATGGTGCTATTTATATTGGCGTACGATGTCAAATACGTGCTGAAAAATTGATTTGAAAAATTAATAATTGTGAATTTTTTTGCAATAATGCGTATAACTTGGCCATTTTTGAAGATATTTAGCTAAAACTTGCTAGAGTTAGTCATAATAACGCGTTCTATCACATATATTCCGGTTTTTTCGAAAAGTCAAAAACTTTTTGAAAAAAGTAAAAATGTAAATTTTGAATCTTATTATATAAAATTTTCAAAATTTCGAAAATCCGAGATAGCAGTTTGATAGCGCAGTCTATTTTGAGCCCTCTCATGCAAAGAAATTGGAGCTAGCTTAAAAACTGAGCCCTTGGGAGCGATTGCCGTGGTTCAATGTTTTGCGTCGAAATCGGCCGAACATGACGTCACTCTGACGTCATTTCCGGCCGACCTATGGTAGCTACGAAGTTCAAATTTTGACACAAGGTGTCAAATTGATGCGGCCGAAGGTACTGAAACTTTGGCGTCCATACGTCAGGCGGTTTGGAAGTTATTGCAGAAAAACGGGAGGAGGGCTATAAATAGCCCCCCCCCCCCCAGTGGGGCGCGGGTTAAAACATTTTATTTTATGATCTTTTATCATAGTTTAAACAATTTTAGCAAAACATTTATGGATAATTTTGAGCACAGTTCTTCACAAGAGTGCCAAGTCAAAAAGGTTTGATGGCCTGTTACTCTAATTGACATGTTATTAACTGAACTCATGGTTCACTGGCTGTTCTTTGGGAGCTTCAGTCAGAGATAATAAGGCCTCTCCCATGGTTTGTTATCAATTTCTTTTGGATTATAGATACATGCTGTTTGTCTTGTGGATCCAATGTGTCCCAATGCCCAACCTTCCATTTCCACTGGGATCATAGGTCCACCATTCAGGTCTGTGCTTATGTCCTAACTCCTAACCTAACATGCATTTGCCATTATCAGACATGTGCAAATGGCATTGATGTCTCATCTTATAACCATCGCCAGGCCAGGGGTGTTTGAACACACATCCGCCTCCGGTTTTTCGTTTTTTTGGCACACCTGTTCATACGTCACCGGGTCACTTCAAGTGACCTCACCTCAGAAAAAGTATGAATACTCATCATATCTACACCAACTGAACAATCGTCTTGAACCTTTCAGTGGTTGATAAGTGACAGTATGTACAAAATGTTTATCTTGGAATTTTGATGTTAGTGACCTAAGGTGGGAGAAAATTGAAAAGAGCGTCTTTTGGATGAACGTCATTCCAAACACTATAACATCAAGTTACAGGTATGCTTGACCAGCGGATTAGAAAAATAGCACCAGTGACCTCTCCTATGTCCCTGAGGTCATATCAGGTCATGAAAGGTCCCCAGCAGTTTTTTTTCTACAATAACTTTTGATAGAGGCATGCTATAGCGATGTCAACACCTCCGATGTGTTCAGCTAGATACGAATTGACCGATATGCAACATGACCCTTTCCAGTCTGGTCATGCAAGGGTCAATTTTTCAAAATGACCCTTCAAAGTCATCTAATAGTTCATTCGACGCGTCTCGACGAGAGGAACACGATGCTGGCAAAAGTAATGTCACAGCTCTATTGAGTCAAAAGCTATTACCATTTTTTTCGTGAATACTGCTACTTTTAGAGTTTTTGCCCTGTGGAGGCTAAACCGTTAGCTGAGGTCAAGTCTGAGAACAATACTAGTAAAGGTCTGTAAAAGGGCCATCGAATGCGCTTTTCCGCGGCACTATCGCTCTTTTGGTTCCCGAATCAGCCATTGGCAGGTCCCAAAATTGTTGAAATGGACTAAATTTGACCTTTGATAACCTCTTGCGACCTGACCTTTGACCTGACCTAAAAACGACCAAAATGTTTCCATCATTTTTTTTTTTTTGACGCACTTTCGAATGCCGCTTACCTTGTGTCGCTACGTGGACCAGGAGCCGAGTTAGACGGGGGGGGGGGGTTCAGACACCCCCGGCCCGATGTGGAAGTCGCGGAGCACCGGCCCGACGCCGATTAATATGTTTTTACTTTTGAGCGCCCATTCTTGGCTGGGAGTGTATGGTGAGGTCTTCCTTTCAATGTCAATAATGCTCAGTTGAGGCATATCCCACAGGGCCCACCAATGTGTGTGCTAACTCTGTCCACTCAGTCGAATTGTGTGTTCCCCATGTGCCTGGCTGCTGGCCTCTATGTCTAATTGTGCATTCCCTGCCTGTCCAGCACTGGCCACTGTGTCTGATTGTGTGCTCACTGCAGCTCATGTGCCTGGCACCTGGTCCCCCATGTCTGACGGCTGTGTATCCGTGTTTTCAGCTGGCCAGCCCGGGCAGACGGCGCTGCCCGCGGCCGGCTCGGTGGGACCGCCGGCCGGAATGACTCCCGTCACACTGCTGCACGCCGCCGGCAGCAGCGCCCCATCCGCGGTAGCGCCGACCGCACCGGCCCTCCTGGCCGACATGCCCAGTGAGTAGCACCGAGTCCTCACATCCCCTCCTGGCCGACATGCCCAGTGAGAAGTCTGCCGACCGCACCGGCCCTCCTGGCCGACATGCCCAGTGAGTATCCCAGAGTCCTCATATCCCCTCCTGGCCGACATGCCTAGTGAGTAGCACCGAGCCTGAGCCATGCACTGGCCCCTGGCCGACATGTTCAGCCCTCCCCGAGCCCTCCGGGCTCCGACCGCACTGAACCTCTTGGTCCATGCCCAGTGAGTATCACTGGACGCTCATTGAGTAGCCCTGGACGCCCAGCGAGTTGCCCCGAGCTCGATATGCCCTGTGAGTAGTCCGCCGATCGCACCTGTCCTGTGAGTAGTCTCCTGAATCAGCGCGTCACCACACTGCCCTCACAACGGAACGGTGATGGATGATGTGTTCGTGTTGCGATCAGAATTGTAGTCCCGTGGTTAGCAACCTTCAAAAGAACGTAAGCAGACATCAAACTTTAATTTCACTACGTGTCTTTCCTGACAATGAACACACTTGCCTCATTTTTTTTTTTTACGAGAACGAAGAAGCATGCTAGAAGATGAGTCAGCGCGGTATACTTCATGACATTACATGATAAGCACATTTGAAATGGTTAAAAGAACTTCCTAAGATATGCACTATGCAGCAAACAGCTGTTGCGTTTGTCCTCGTATTTGCGGCGGCCGCGAGCCGTTATTCATCAGCTGACTGCTTTGAGGAGGTGTTTGTCTCGTCCCGCCGGCCGGCACGTGCGTGCAGCCCGGTCGGTGTCTGGGGTCACCGCTCGACCGTACGGTGGGGGTGGGGAAGGGGAGGGGGTGCGCGCGTCGAACTGGTTCTTCCCGCTCCGTTCTGCGTTAGGCAGCCGGTCGTACGGGTTTGGGCCGTTTGCACCCGGTCGCAGACATTGCATATGAGCAGACAGGGAACTAACTACGGTCTTCTAATGCATGTCATACATTATGTATGCCGTATATGCATCTGGATACGCCAGTCTGCAATGGTCAGCTGATTTGCCTCCCTTCCTCTCCATCCTAACAATAGGGTTGGGACCTATCTGCATGCTCTGTATGTTTTGGTAAAATAAAAAAGCTCAGAATTTTTAATGATTTAATTTAAAATCACTTTGTTAAAAAAAATGCCTAGTTAGTTCAGAAATTAATTATTTGTGGCTGAAAACAACTTGCTTCTGATTGGTCGGGCTAATCATGACGTCACATGTAGGTATATAACTGTCTGTATATTTGGCGCAGTTGAGACATACATTTTCTATGTATTTTCCTATGGTAAATCGGAGTGATTGGTCGTGTTTTCAGTGTCTCTTTATTTTGCGCTGGTATTGCGTGGCTAAGAAGTTTTATCAAGAATGGCATATACTAAAATGTTCCTTTTATAATGGAGCTTCAATATCTGTGAGTTTTATTGGCAAGCGAAAACTGATTTCGCTGTTATTTTATCTGGAAATTACTCATTTTTTAGGTCAATATTCAAAATATTTTAGGGGAACAAGTTGGCACTTTTCTTGATTTTTGCACTCAAATCGCGTGCGATTCAACTGTATTGGAACTTGCAAAGAAGCTTGGTGATTAATTAACTGTTGTTATGGCACTGTTTGCAAAGCATGGATAATGAAACTCTGCCAAAGACTTAGCTACATAGCAATGCCTCAAGTAATACGCAGGAGGGACAGAATTCAGAGTCCGATCGAGAAGAATCGGTGCAAATGCTACGAAGACCAGGCAGCTCTGATACAATAGCTAGTCGTCTCACTACTCTCACTCCATTAGATCAGCTGATTCCTGACAGCACCGACTCGGATGCAAAGATGGAGCTCATCTTCCAAGCCAGAAACCAGTTCTTTGATGGAAGATGTGATGCTGCCTCTGTCTCTGCTTTGTTGGCCACTTTGGACGGGGCGGAGCTCCGCTCCTTGCGTGAGCGGTTATTCGCCTGTCATCCAGAATTGTTCCTTCGTTTGCTGGCCGTGCCCTGATTAGGTGCAATACGGGGAGCTGTAATCAGGGAAGTAACTTTCCATATGAAAGGGGTGCAGGTGCACCCCCGTCCCCCATCCACTAGAAGTGCACCCCCATAGGCTAAGCGGCGCCCAACACGCCGCCCCACACGATTAGCTCTAGAGCAGATGGCGAGGGTGATTTCTCGGCTACATTCCATCTCGGCGTCGTGATGCTTGTGGGCTTGGAAAGCGTCCAGTCGTATGTAGGGTAGTGTAGGGGTAGGGTTGAGTTCAATAAGGTCCTTACATTTGAAAGGTTTGAACAACCCGCAATCAGCACAACATTCCACAAGTTAAATAAAAAACTACCAAACTCCGCCCAACTAATATTAATAAACATTACAGCCAAACTAATGGCCTAAATAAAAATATATCTCAAATCCTAACAGTTATCGCGGGTGATGGCGCCATGAGTTGCTATTATCCAAAACAGATGCAAATAAACATGTTTGTATGTCCTATGTATGTTTGTTTTAAAAACGTTGCAGCGGCGCTGGGAACTGCAGTCTTAGATCTGGGTATGTTTGGCATCTGCAACTCTTCATATACACATTAACCCTATTTCGGACGGGGAGACCTTTCAGGATTTTCTTGTACAATTGCCAAACGCCGCGAGACATTCAGCTCATATTTGGTGACTTTTCCTAAATGCTCATTGCGCACATCTCAGCAAAAAAAAAAAAAAAATGCCGGGTCAGGTCAGGTCAGGTAACCAGAGCAGGTTTGTTGACCCCACCTCAGAAAAGTTTGCAAACACGTCAGAGCTTGAGTTTTTCACGAAGTTATTTCCTCTCAAGTCTTCAAAACAGTACCTGCAGTATGTGTCGTTTGTATATCTCAGAATTTTTGATCTGTGACCTGAGGTTAGGTCAGAGTCGTGACCTTTACATTGCAAGCCTATGGAAAAGTATTGAAATGCGACCTGCACCTCGAGTAAACGAGTCAAAACCACCCAATTCTTTAAGAATTATGACAAATTATCTTATCTGTAATGATCCAGGTGCCATTTACTGACAGGGACACCGGAGAGTGTTATCTGAGCCGAGATCATGTGAGGTGATATCTATCATACATCAATGCTCACAATACTTACAATATTGACAATGCTTTTGCTTACAACACTTACAATACTTACGATGAGACCAGCAAGCACTCTGCCGTTACAGTTCTAACTTCTGTTTCGAAAAACGACGTTACACACATTCGCTGCCAGCATAACATGTATTGTTTGACAGTAACAAAATACAATTGACATCTGAACCCCAAACGGACCGCCATCCACTCAAATTTTATAACCCTGACCGGTCAGGGGGCGAATGGAGGTCATTTCCTGGGCATTACACTCAGCCCTTGCACAAAATATCTCACCTCACAGTGATCATTACAACAATAGCACCGACTTGATAGTGGATTTCAAAGTACTTGCATCAGCTCTTCCTGCTATTGCAGACGATCATCTCCTCAGGGTAATGTTGTTCGGGACATGAACGAAGATCGTTTTCGGAGTTTCATAAGTGCTACTGCAACAGCCTGGCACAAAACAGGACTTGTACGCTCTTCTCTGCACTTTGCCCTTCAGTATATCACAAAAGAATTGTTTAGAATCCATCTTACGCTTCTTTCACAGTCTCCCTTGCCACCGTAGGGCGTAGATAGATTGCTGTTGCTGGTAAGTTAGGCACGGTAGATAGAAATTACCTCGGTTCTCAACGCCTTAAGTTATTTTCATAAAAAAAAGAACAAATAAATGATCAATAAGATGACAGGAATGTAAACATTTTAATCGTAAAGTAGTCCAAATATTGGAATGAGCTTTTGCTTTTCAGCATCCTCCGATTCATCATCTTTATCATTTGAAAATTCGAGGTACATAAAATGTTTATCACGCGCTCATGTTAAGTGAGAATATAGTACACGGCAGGCACATCAATTTTTGACACTGAACATTTCATCCGTAGATGTTTTAGCATAATTTAAAGTTAAAAAGAGCGCGAATGGCAGAGTGAAGCAAACAACATCTTTCACCCATTGATACCAGTATAACGCCTTTTGGGGCGACTAACGGAGCGAGCGAGAGGGTGGGCCTTGCACGTGCGAAATTGCGAGGGGGTACCTCCAACTGACTTGTGCACGGCACCCTACTAACCGGTCTCTAGCGATGTGCCAAATTTGAGCACAATCGGCCCAGCCGTTCTCGAGATCTGGAAGCGGCACCCTGCACGTGCGCACGTGCAAAATGGGGCCCAACTGACTTTTGCACGGCACCCTACTAACCGGTCCCTAACCATGTGCCAAATTTGAGCGCCATCGGTCCAGCCGTTCTCGAGATCTGGAATCGACCCCTGCACGTGCGCACGTGCAGCAGCGCCCCAACTCTGGCACATGGATATGCAGTGCCTAGTGGGTGCCTACCTACATGCCGACTTTCAGCGCAATCGGCCAAGTAGTTACCGAGATATTGCAACAATTACAAAACGGACACCTCTTCGTTTTGCACGTGGCACGTGCATAAGGGGTCACCCACATGCATCGGGAATAGTCCAATACTTGGAAGAAGGAATGAAGCTACCCTACAAAAATTACCGCATGTAAATCGGTCAAGTGGTTGCTGAGATATAAGCCTCGCAAAAGCGTGACCACGGCCGGCCGGCCGGCCGGCCGCTCATACTCAGAAATTTCCGTTAATCTAAGGAAAGACTACGCTCGCTTCGCTCGCTCCGTAATAACATGTAATCTGTGGTGCGCCAGATGCGCCATTATTTGTCAACCGCAGAAGGTGACATGTGACGTAACAGCATCAAGAGCATCTTTTTTCAAGAACTTTTCAAAACATGTTTCCTATCTTTCTTCCCCCATTTCTCTCAGCTTATTGATTTTATGAGGCAATGGTATGCACCATAAATTCTGTGAAAATAGTTTGATCATTTTCATGCATTCTTAAAAAATCGAGTTCCCAACCCCATTGCAACAACGCATGTTCAAAATTGGTAAATCACCTAGAATATAATACTGGCCGTCGTGTGTATGTGGCTGCTGGTTGTGCCGTCTTGCCTCCAGACCGCTACATCTGTGTCGGTCAGTTCCAAATCTCGTCTACGTGTGCACTCGGCCTAACACTACCAGTCTGTTACCTGCACTGACCTACCGTAAAACGGGGCTATAAGGGACATTGGGGTTATAGGGGACAAATTTCGGGAAAAAGTTTAGAGGGATCTTGGTAATACAGCGAACGAGAAACAAAAGAAAATAGATATATAATATGAAACACTGATGTGTGGACATGCATGCCACATCACCATTTCCAAGATGCTTGTTGTTGTTCTCATGCTATGAGCTTTTGAAAAAAGTGCCAAATTCGCAAGAAAATTGTGACCCCCAAAACTTTGTTTGTGGAAACAAAACCACGGACTGTGGGATCTTCACAAAGTTATAGTCAATGACCACATATATCCTGAAGATGCCTATGAAATTACATCCATGTACCCTCCTTGCCTCATCCTCATTTCCGCTTTTTTCTGTTTCAGGTAGATTTTGATGTCAAAACGGGGCTTTAAGGGACACCGATATGGTACGTCATTATCAGTCAAAGCGAGGAGTTAAAAGGAGGAAAACATATTCCAAAGATGAAATCATGAAAGCCGTGGATGAAGTGAACAGAGGGATGCCTTTCAGGGTGGCTGAGCAGCAGTTTGGGATCCCAAAAAGTGTCATATATAGGCACAAGAAGGCACCTGCTACCCGAAAACCTGGCCATCCCACATTCCTTGGAGAGGATGTTGAGAAGATGTTGGTGAAACGTCTTGTCACATGTTCTGAGTGGGGCTATCCAATGGACTCTTGGGACCTGCGTCTGATCGTCAAAGGCTATTTGGACAGGCGAGGTGTTACAACGAAGTTGTTCAAGGACAACCTGCCTGGCAAAGATTGGGTCTGGTCATTCCTCTATCGCCACCAAGAACAGCTGAGGCCCCGCCTTTGTGAAAACATCAAGCGGGCAAGAGCTGGGGTGACAATAGAAGCAGTCAACAGCTTCTTTGACAACATAACAGAAGTGACCTCAGATGTTCCGCCCTCAAACATCATGAATTATGACGAAACAAATCTAGCTGACGACCCGGGCAGGAAAAAGGTGATTGTGAAAAAAGGATGCAAACATCCCGAACGAGTCATGAACTCATCAAAGTCGTCAGTCTCTGTCATGTATGCTGCATGTGCAGATGGACATGTCTTGCCACCTTATGTGGTGTACAAGGCACTGAACATGTATGGCAGCTGGACAGAAGGTGGGCCGCGAGGGGCACGATACAATCGGACCTCTTCTGGATGGTTTGACATGTACTGCTTCACAGACTGGTTTGTCAAGCTGGCCCTGCCTCACTTGGCATCAAAGCCTGGAAAAAGGTCCTCATCGGTGATAACCTTAGCTCTCACCTGTCCGCGGAGGTCATCAGGCTTTGTGAGGAAAACGACATCCACTTTGTGTTCCTGCCATCAAATTCAACGCATCTGATGCAGCCTCTCGATGTGGCTTTCTTTCGCCCAATGAAGCAAGCATGGCGTGGCATCCTGGAGAGATGGAAGAAGGGTGCTGGCAGCCTGTCTTCCACGATACCTAAGGATGTATTCCCTCGCCTGCTGAAGGACCTCACCAACAAAATCCAGGAACGACAGTCCTGCAACATCATATCTGGATTCAGGGAGTGTGGTCTAGTACCCCTGAACAGGGCTAAGGTCATCAGCAAACTCCCCAAGGAACCACAACAGGGAGATGATGCAAATGAAGAACAGCAAGGCGAGATGGACAGAAGTCTTGTTGACCTCCTGAAAGACATGAGGCATGGCACAGAAGCACCAAAACGGAAAAAAAGAAGGCGAGTGGACGTTGAACCTGGCAAAAGCGTAACTGGTGCCGATCTTCAAACAGAGGGAAGTCCTCAACCTTCTCCTCCTGTGCCTGGATCATGTGACATCCAGCAGCCAGGTCCCTCTGGAATTCAAAGTACATCAAGTGCAGCAAGCATGAAGACGTCATGGGAAGATGCTGAGAACATGAATGATTCAGACAGTGAAGGGAGCATCCATATCAGTGTCATACTCGATTCTGAATCCTCTGAACCGGATGGGCCTGAACCTGACCCCTCTGCTGAAGAAGAAGAGCCAGGAGTAAAGGAAACTGAGCAGCAAAATGAACATGTGAGCTGTGGTGACTTTGTGTTGGTGGCATATGATGGCCAGCTGTACCCAGGCCTGGTTGAGGAAATGGGTACTGAAGGATGCAAGGTGAGTGCAATGGAAGCAAGTGGAGGAAACTGGAAATGGCCAAAGACAGAGGATGTCCTGTGGTACCCCCTCTCGGACATTGTGCAAAAGATCCAAGAACCCAAATACCTCACCAGGGGAATCATGGAAATCAAGGAGCTCAAGGAATACAATGAGTGAGCTGATATCAAACACCTCCAGCTCCAAGGAGCTGCCAGAGACCCTCTGAAGTTTTCTGGTGGATGGTGTTCTGGAGTTCAGAATGGCAGGAGAATGCCTCGTTATCAAGTGGTTGTACTCATATCATTTGTGTTTTGATAATAACACATTATTATGTTTCCATATTTGAGTTTCCTTCATGGTATTTGTGTTGAAAAGGGAAGTTACCTTTTCCGTCTTCCATTGGAAAATTTGATGGATGCCAATCCATTGTATGTGCATTTAAAAAACAAATATTTTGCACAGGAAAGCAGTTGACATTTTTAAAAACATAGTCTGTGTCCCTTAAAGCCCATTTGATGGTGCTACTAGAGTTTAAAAGGCCATAACAGTGCTCGTCCCTTATAACCCCGGTGCGGGGCTATAAGGGACAAGCGACAAAAATAAAAAAAATCATACATCTATGATACCAATAAAATGCATATTACGCCAAAAGACAGACCTAGTCAAGACCTGAAAAGTGGCAAAGTTTGAAGCCTGTGTCAGCAATAACCTTTGAATGACAGGTTGTCAAAGTCAAAACCTGTCCCTTATAGCCCCGTTTTACGGTACCCACCCTGACAGTGGCCTCTTGTTTCACTACTGACCCCATGAGGACCGCGCCTCAGCTAACCGATCCCTGTGCCGTTTCAGTCTTCTCGGCCCCGCGGCGGCCGAATCTGGGCCGGGAGGGCCGCAGCATCCAGCTGCGAGCCAACCACTTCCAGATCAGCATGCCGCGCGGCTTCGTCAACCACTACGTCATCGGTATCCAGCCCGACAAGTGTCCCAGGAAGGTGAATAGGTGCGTACCGGTCACTGGGGTCGGCTAGCCGTGCTGGGGAGAGAAGGGCAGGGTCGTTAAGAGACCAGCCGAGTGGTGGATGGTTATTCGTAGAGCTATTCCCATTCGTTCTTAAAACTCCGTCTGGCCGTTTGTGGTCGGATGTGGGTGATTGCTTCGTTTCGCTGGCCGTTTTTTTTTTTGTGTGTTCGATGGCTTCGATATGCAGTAGTCGTAGTGAATGTGCCACTGTTCGGAGTCCCCCCGTCTGACATCCTCCCTTCTCTCCCACACCAGGGACATCATCGAGACGATGGTGACATCGTACGCCAAGATCTTCAGTACGATGAAGCCCGTGTTTGACGGCCGCAGCAACATGTACACGCGCGACCCCCTCCCCATCGGCAAGGACAAGATGGACCTGGAGGTGACGCTGCCGGGCGAGGCCAAGGACCGCGTGTTCCACGTGTCGATCCGATGGGAGGCGCAGGTGTCCCTGTACGAGCTGGAGGAGGCGCTGGAGGGCCGGCAGCGCGCCATCCCCACGGACGCCGTGCAGGCGCTGGACGTGGTGATGCGCCACCTGCCGTCCATGAAGTACACGCCCGTGGGCCGGTCGTTCTTCTCGGCGCCCGAGGGCTACTACCACCCGCTGGGCGGCGGCCGGGAGGTGTGGTTCGGCTTCCACCAATCGGTCCGGCCCAGCCAGTGGAAAATGATGCTCAACATCGATGGTAAGTGGGGCTTGAGGACGGGGTCAGTGTCTCTTTGGTTGGTATTTGCCCGAAAACTCTAATGGATGCTATGCGTGCTTCAGTCAATCATTTCTCTCTTGAGCGCTGATTTTGTTTTAATTTTTGGTCCGCACTGTTAAGCTAAATTTCTAGCGCGTTTCTGGTGGTAGCGCTTTTGGTTTCGGAATCCCGTCACCGCTGCTGCCCGTGCGCGTGCAGTACAATGCTGGAATTGTGAATTTTGGTCCTGGTTCCGGAGAATAAAATCTGTTCCGGAGAATCGGCCAGCTTTTAGAACACTCAACAGGACAATCATATATGTTTGGCCTACTAAATGTGACAGTCGATAAAATGTGTTCGCTCACTGCTATAAATGTATGTTATAGGCGTAATAATTTCTTTACATAGGCTGGAAATTTCAGATATTTCAGGTGCCGGAGTATAAATTTGTAAAGAAGCACAAAAACGTTTTGACCCGACTGGGACCAGCAAAGGGCCTTATTTCCAACACTGGTGCAGTACGACAGATTGTTGCTCTTACTTACATGATAGTACGTACCCCATCGCTGACCGTCGCCTCTGATCCATTCCAGTGTCTGCCACGGCCTTCTACAAATCGCAGGCAGTGGTGGACTTCATGTGCGAGGTCCTCGACATTCGTGAGGTCAGCGAGCAGCGAAAGCCGCTCACTGACTCCCAGCGCGTCAAATTCACCAAGGAGATCCGTGGCCTCAAGATCGAGATCACGCACTGCGGCTCGATGCGGCGCAAGTACCGCGTGTGCAACGTGACCCGCCGGCCGGCGCAGATGCAGTCGTTCCCTCTGCAGCTGGAGAATGGTCAGACGGTGGAGTGTACGGTGGCCAAGTACTTCCTGGACAAGTACCGGATGAAGCTGCGCTTCCCGCACCTGCCCTGTCTGCAGGTCGGCCAGGAGCACAAACACACCTACCTGCCGCTGGAGGTGAGTGGTGAGGGCTGAGTAGTGGGGTAATTTATCATCTATGGTCTGATTGGTGCATAGTGCAGATCTGTGCGTGCCCTTCATTCGACTGTAGCCCATTAGGTACACTCTGATGTCTTTGATTGTCTCAACTTTTTACCTGTATTGTCTGGCGAGGGGTCAATATATCTGCCATTACGTCACTTTCACGCGTCCTTTCTCCCTCCAGGTGTGCACCATCGTGGCCGGCCAGCGCTGCATCAAGAAGCTGACCGACATGCAGACCTCGACCATGATCAAGGCGACGGCGCGCTCGGCGCCCGACCGCGAGCGCGAGATCAACACACTCATCAGGAAGGTGTGGGCCGACTTCAACACGGACCCGTACGTCCAGGAGTTTGGGCTCAACATCGAGCAGAAGATGATGGACGTGCGCGGCCGGGTGCTGCCGCCGCCGAGACTCCAGTACGGCGGACGGGTGAGTCAGGGACGGGTACAGGGTATCAGGGACGGGCACATAGTATCGGCCGTGGGACGTCTGTTGGAGACTGGAGTGCAAAACATCAGGGGCCAGTTCAGAACTTGCAGCCTACCTGTTGTACAGGCTGACTGGTGTTTTGCGGGCAGCGACTGTCAAATGGTCAATTTGATTATCCGCCGACCGGTGTCCGCAGGCTAAGCAGCAGGCGGTGCGGACTGACTGTAATGTTACGAGGAGTGACATTCATTGACTGTCTCCGCTCTCCACAGACCAAGCAGCAGGCGGTGCCGAACGCCGGCGTCTGGGATATGCGCGGTAAGCAGTTCTACAGCGGCGTCGAGATCCGCGTCTGGGCCATCGCCTGTTTCGCGCCGCAGCGGACCGTGAGCGAGAACGCGCTGAGGAACTTCACCCAGCAGCTGCAGAAGATCTCCACGGACGCCGGCATGCCCATCATCGGACAGGTGAGGCCGGTGAGGGGAGGGGGAGGAGCGGAGGAGAGAGGAAGGAGCGAAGGGAGAGAGGGAGGAGCGGAGGGAGAGAGGGATGAGTGGATGGGAGAGAAAGGGGAGGGGCTCTAAGACAGGCCTGAAGCCCAATTATAGGACAGTGGGCAGTCACAGTGGGACGGGACGAGATGGATTGGCCGACCGATAGACAGGGTGGTTCCGAAGTGGGGCAACCGGTTTGTGTTTTATCGCGTGGGCGGTTGAATTTCCTCGTTTTTCGTCCGTCCTTGTGCCATCGCCAACCACTTTTGGGCGTATTATGTAACAAACAGGTCGAACACCGGTCATTAACCGGCATCAAGGCCAAATGTCTATGAAAACACAGCGCAGAGCCAGTCACGAACCCTGTTCTCGCTCTGTTGCAGCCGTGTTTCTGCAAGTACGCCACGGGTCCTGACCAGGTGCAGCCCATGTTTGGCTACCTCAAGACCAACTTCCAGGGCCTGCAGCTGGTGGTCGTGGTGCTGCCCGGCAAGACGCCCGTCTACGGTACGTGCTGTCATCACACTGGCTCTGATTGCTTTGTTTTGATGGGTTAGGCTCTTTCGGTCCAATGAGACCATTTCAGAGCCGGGAGGATGATAGGATATCCCTCGCATGTGTAGGGGGGGGGGGGGTCGGATGGACCCCCCCATGGTTTTTCGCGAATAACTCGCGTAAAAAGCGGCCGATCGCAACGAAACTTTCAGTACCCTCGCATTGATCAATTTTACACTTACCCTGAAAATTTCATGACCCTGACCCAAATGACCTTTGACCTGTGACCTCTTTTCCGAGACCATGTTTGGCCGGAATCGCGATTTCGCGTATGTCGGCTCGCACTAGCCGCGTGTTTGCAAGCTTTTCGTGGTTTCAAACGTTCAAACATGTGATTTGATGTTACTCCCGTGTGTGTCAAGGTCACCTGAAGGTCAGGTCAGGTCATTGACCTTTGGTGACCTCGGGTGACCTCGGGTCACTTTTTCGAGTTTTACATGTTTCTAGGCTAGTTTTTGGAGCTGAATTCGAATTTAGCAACCATTTGAACATTTACGAAGTAGTTTTGGTGACTTCGTAACATGTTACGAAGCTGTCAGAGGCGGTTGACACGTACTACGAATACCCGTCACGACGCCTACTGGTTGACCTGACCTGACCTGACCCGACCTGGTCTAAATACTTCAAGACATCATCTGTGATCAAAACTAACACGATATTCGTGATCAGCACCCCGAAAAACCCCTTAGCAGCCACACTTTACGACTTTCTAACAGGTCCCGATTTTCCCGACTTTGGGTCATTGACCTGACCTGGAAGGTCAACCAATGACCTAGGACCTTAAAATTGGGTATCATCGGCTTCCTCTCGTCACGGGCAACACGCTCGTTTTTTCCGCGAAGCTCTTGCTCGATCAGGGGCCAAACGGCAAGGGGGGGGGGGTCCAACCGACCCCCCCCCCCCTACACATTAGAAGCTGGCAAACGCCGCACACATGCGAGGGATATAGGGGGAGACATTGGTCTGGGCAGGCAGCGGTGCCGCTCCAAGGGAGCAGCCCGCATAAGATAAAGTTGCCTGTCCAGCCCGGAGAGGGGTTGCGGCGTGGAGGAGAAGGATTTCAGTATCCTGAGGATAGAAGCACGGAACGGTGTGGCTCTGATTGCTGCTCTGTCAGTGTTTTAACGGAAGGACAATCTGTTGCGGCAGCAGTCAGTGGTCTCGACTCGTTCCGTGTCTGCTTCTGCCTGTGCCTAGTATGTTTTTATCGACTGCGCCCGCTGACCGTTTCGCTCCGCCCCTGCAGCCGAGGTGAAGAGAGTGGGCGACACGGTGCTCGGACTGGCCACGCAGTGTGTGCAGGCCAAGAACGTCAACAAGACGTCGCCGCAGACGCTCTCCAACCTCTGCCTCAAGATCAACGTCAAGCTGGGAGGCGTCAATAGCATCCTGGTGCCCAGCATCCGGCCCAAGGTAACAGCAACCGCAGCGGACGAGGCTGAAAAGCTGCAGTCGACGGACTACAAATAATCTACTTCGGTGAAGAGTTCAAACGTTTTCTGTGTTTTTAGCCTTGTTTTGGCCTCGTGTTATGGTGTAAATCCTGTGATAGTACTCCGCAACACTGTTGTTTCCTGTTGGTGCGATGCGTCCGGCCATCTCTTCTGACCCGAGTGTCTCTTTGTTCAGGTGTTTAACGAGCCGGTGATCTTCCTGGGCGCTGACGTGACGCACCCGCCGGCCGGCGACAACAAGAAGCCGTCGATCGCGGCCGTGGTGGGCTCCATGGACGGCCACCCGTCGCGGTACGCGGCCACCGTCCGCGTCCAGCAGCACAGACAGGTCAGTGGCAGAGGAGTCTGTCTGGTGACCACAGGCAGGTCTGAGGTCAACAACAGGGCCCAGCACCACAGCCAGGTCGGTTGCAGTGGTACAGGTAGGTCAGTGTCAGGGGGCTCGATGGCACGGCCACTCGTCGCGGTACACGGCCACCGTCCGGGCCAAGGAATATCAGCTGCGCTAATCTCGTTGGTTTTATCAGTTTAGTTCATGTTGAAGCCTGGCCCAGCCTCTGTCTGACCCTCCCTGGTCTGTGCCGTTCCCAGGAGGTGATTCAGGAGCTGAGCTACATGGTGCGCGAGCTGCTGGTGCAGTTCTTCAAGTCGACCCGCTTCAAGCCGAACCGCATCATCATGTACCGGGACGGCGTGTCCGAGGGCCAGTTCCAGCTGGTGCTGCAGCACGAGCTCACTGCCATCCGGGAGGCGTGCATGAAGCTCGAGCTCGACTACAAGCCGGGCATCACGTTCATCGTGGTGCAGAAGCGCCACCACACGCGCCTCTTCTGCTCCGACAAGAAGGAGCAGAGCGGCAAGAGCGGCAACATCCCGGCCGGCACCACTGTGGACTCTCATATCACCCATCCGACAGAGTTCGACTTCTATCTCTGCTCCCACCAGGGCATCCAGGTGCGTGGCCGGTCGGACGTCGGCTGCACTGGCGGATCCAGGCTTGCGTTTTGGGGGGGGGGGGGGGCAACTCATGCTGGAGCCAAACCTAGGGTACCCCCAAATCCTGTTTTCTCATCGGATTTAGGCCACTTATTTTTCGTCACAGCCCCGACACTATGATTTTTTTTTTTAACTAGAAAGAAAAATATATAAATGGTAGCCCACCCGACCCATGCCTTTATATTACTTTGTAAGCACTTACCATTGCTTTTGTCGACCAGTTAACCCGCTTCGAGTCAGTGCTTGGGTCCCTTTGCGGGCCGGGAGGTGGTAAAACACCCCCTGTCTAACTCGGCTCCTAGGCCACGCACTGATTGAACTATGTTTCATTATCGTTTGGGGGAGGGGGCAAACGGGCCACTTTAGACCTCTGGGAAGGTGGCATGGCCCTAAATGCCCCTCCCTGGATCCGCCAGTGTAAGAGACCATTGGAGCTGCAGTTGGGTACCTCAGACGTCAGGGTACGCCCTCAGATGTATAGGACTCGCATGGAGACCTCTTATGCTATAGTGGACTGAAAGGACCCAAAGGAGCCTGTCAAGGGCTCCCGGAGATAGACGTGGGCCCTCAGGAGCCCGCCAGAGCCCCCAATAAGGGATAAGTGAGGCATACCAAGTGCCTGCAATTGCATATTGCAAAAGCCATAACGCCTTTACAAATCAATATATTATGTATCAGTGGCAGATCCAAGGGGGGCCACATGGGTCATGACCCCCCTTGGTGCCCGGGGGCACCACAGGCGTGTCAGGGGCACCACCGGCCTAGCAGGGGCACCACCAGCCCGCCAGGGGCACCACAGGCCTAGCAAGTAGCAAGGGCACCACGGGCCTGTGAGGGGCCCCACAGGCTTGTCAGGGGCACCCCAGGTCTGTCAGGGACACCAGAGACCTGCCAGGGGCGCCGCCGGCCTCGCAGGGGCACCATGGGCCTGTCAAAGGGGCACCAGAGACCTAGTAGGGATACCACAGGCCTTACAGGGGCACCACCGGCCTTACAGGGGCACCTTGGGCCTGTCAGGGGCATCACAGTCCTGTCAGGGCCCAGGGGCACCAGCGGCCTAGCAGGGGCACCACAGGCCTGCCAGGGGTACCACCGGTCTAGCAGGGGCACCACCGGCCTCGCAGGGGCACCATGGGCTTGTCAGGGGCCCCACCGGCCTCGCAGTGGCACCACCGGCCTCGCAGGCATCACGGCATCACGCAGGTCGCAGGGGCACCTTGGGCCTGTCGGGGGCATCACGGGCCTGTTGGGGGCACTTAAGGCTTGTCAGGGGCACCACAGGCCTAGCAAGGGCACCACGGGCCTGTCAGGGGCACCTCAGGCTCCCGTGCTACCCCCCCCCCCCCCGGATCCGCCAGTGATGCCACACCACGCGAAACACCGCCAACTACCAGCTGCCGCGCCATAAACACGTGCCAACAACAGTCTTTTTTTGAAGGTCGACTCCGCTCGCGCAACTTTTGACTGACCCTCACTGCTACCATATTGCTTCCATGTTATGCTGTGGAAACTTTACTTCACCAAGTGGCTAAAAACCTCCATCAAGGTATATTTTCTTAGAATTTTTTTTTTTCTGACGTTTTGGGGGGGGGGGCAAACAGGCCACTTTAGGCCTTTGGGGGGGGGGGCCATGGCCCCCGTGGCCCCCCCCCCTGGATCCGCCAGTGCTGCTACCATATTGCTTCCATGTTATGCTGTGGAAACTTTACTTCACCAAGTGGCTAAAAACCTCCATCAAGGTATATTTTCTTAGAAATTTTTCTGACGTTTTGGGGGGGGGCCAAACAGGCCACTTTAGGCCTTTGGGGGGGGGGGGCCATGGCCCCCGTGCCCCCCCCCCCCCTGGATCCGCCAGTGGTCGGCTGGCGGGTTGTTAGGGTGGATCTGATGAGAGAAGCGGTTTCTTGACCTAAGCGAAAATTACGCAATTAGGTGGACGTTGCGACCACGTATAAATCACAATCTTGTTTTTCGTGCACCTTAGAAGAGACGACATTATGGGAACAAACTTTGGGACGGAAACCAACGAGTCCTTACTGTTGTTTTGCTTTTGTTTGTGATTCGGATGATTATACAGTAAACCCGTTGCCAGTAAACCTGGCAACGCTTCCATCCATATGGCCGGTGAAGCCGCCACCCCACCCTGACCGCCTCTCTCCCTGTCTCCACTCAGGGCACCTCTCGTCCGAGCCACTACCACGTGCTGTGGGACGACAACCGGTTCGACAGTGACGAGCTGCAGCAGCTGACCTACCAGCTGTGCCACACGTATGTGCGCTGCACGCGCTCGGTCAGCATCCCGGCGCCGGCCTACTACGCCCACCTGGTGGCCTTCCGGGCGCGCTACCACCTGGTCGAGAAGGAGCACGACAGGTCAGTGGACTAGAGAGAGGATGGGGGGGAGGGTCCGCTACCACCTGGTCGAGAAGGAGCACGACAGGTCAGTCGCCGCTCTTCCGCGGCAGCTGGACTGGGTAGGAGTGCTGCTGGGGGTTGATATGAGGGACTGATCAGTGGTTCATTCAAAATGTCACTGTGCGTACGTCAACATGACGTGCTCTTAGAGTTGCCTTTGCGACCTACAAGCGGGTAGCTTCTTGGAACATTTTTGTATCAATGGACAATCATGGAGTCGTGATAGGCCGCAACGCAGAAGCGGATATTGTTAAATGACTTGTGGTTGCTGCGTGACATCCCTTTCAGCGCTGTGATGGCACATGCCTTGCTCCCCCTGGCCAATCCCCTACTAACCTTCTGTTTCCATTTCAGCGACCCGACGTACCACTCGTCGTGCTCTGGCGAGGGCTCTCACCTGTCGGGCAACTCTGACGACCGCACGCCGTCTGCGATGGCGCGCGCCGTCACCGTCCACCAGGACACCAACCAGGTCATGTACTTCGCCTGAGCGCGCCGCCTCCGTCCGTGGCCGCGTCTGCGGGTGAGCGCGCGCCGGCGCCGACAGAGGCGCCATTCCGGGCGGCGGCGCGCGGCCGTCCCGCCGGCGGCGCGCGGGTGTGCGAGTGTGCCGAGTGCGAGTCCACGTCCGCGCAGGATGACGAGCCGGGTCGGCTCCGGTCCGGTCTGGCCCAGGGGGTGGTGTGTTTCGTCGCGACGCGCGCGTCCGTTCTCCGGTTTCCGTCCCCCGTTTCCGCGTCGCTCAGATCTGTCTTCCGGGTCTCTGAGAGCTCTGCCTGGGTTCGGCAGTGTCCATCCGAGCTCTTAAACACTCCTCAGCGTAGCACAGGCACATACTGTCCACAAACAACGTCCCATGTCATTTTTCCTCGTCCGTGCGCGAAGGTGTCCAATAACTTCCCCTTGCATCTCCCTGCCAACTCATCACGCCACATTCACCCAGCCACAGTTACCGTTCACCGGAGGGCCGTTTCGGCCGTGACCGGCCCGTGACCTTTCTGCCTCGCGGCGGGCGGCGCCGGTGCCGGGGGCCGGCCCGAGCCGGGCGCACGGACTGGGACCGCACACCACACCATGGCCTGAGATGGGAAGTGTACGCTCTTACTGCCAACGTCCGGCGCCCGGCCTGGACTGGTCCCGCGGCGCCGGCGGCACCATGCGCGCGTCCGCCGCGGCCGGGCGACGGCCGGCCGAAATTGACAGCTCTCATCACGTCGGTGGAAAGCTCGCATGCTAGGTATATCCTGCCTCACTGCAGTGGTCTCGTAACTCACATAACAGTGCTCTTGGGCGCGTCGTTGCCGCGGCTGGTGCGTTTTTCCTGCCCTCCCCCACAGCCCGCGCATAAAGCCAATAAGGAGTGTCTGTACCTGCCTAGCGGGCTGCTCCGCCGTTACCCGCAACCATAAGCGTGTCGCTCCGCAGCTCCGGAGCCGACACCGGCCACGGCCTTGTTGTCTATCATCATCAGTTCTATTTATGGCAAACCAAAGACTGCCGGCTCGCCATTTTACCGCGGGCACTGTCAGACTTTTTTGCTTTTTTAGAGGGGAAAGTAGTGGTGTTTTAATACGACCTATGTACAAGGTTCTTCGCCTAATAGTGGTGTGGTTTTCGCCGCGGGCGTGCCTCGCTCGCTGTCTCTTCCTTTGGTAGTGTGTATTAACGGTAGTGTTTCGGTAGACCGTCCAGTGGGCCGGCCAGTCTGCCCTCGGGCGGGCCGGCCAGAGCAGCCTCGACGGTAGGGTGTGGGCTGGGGGCCTGCGCGCGGGGCCGTCCGACGAGCCAAGTAGACGAGACTACCGTGGGTCGTGCTCCGGGATCGGCTGGTGTATGTGTGTATACGAGTGCGTGCGTGCATGGGCAGCGGCGGCGTTGTGAGCGGTGCCCGGTGCCGCAGACATATCTGAGCGGTGGGGATCTCAGCAGGCCGGCCGGCAGTGGCCGGGCCGACAGTCGGACAGCTCAATACAACTCACCCTGCCCGCCGACAGACAGTGTGTGTGACGATGGGGGTGGGGCGGCTGGGGAAGACTGACTGTGTTTAGGCGGAGGGGAGGGAGGGTAAATGGATCTGACAGGGACAAGCGACACATTGATTGCTATACCAGACCACCAGAAGTCAACCCCTACACTTCGCATCTCTCGACGCATGTGACGCTCTTGGACTGGTACAGCTACGTTCATGTCTTGCATATCAAAGAGGGCAGTTGGAATGAAGCTGATGACTTTTGATCTGGTTTACACTGACCTCCGGACCGGAGGTATCTTTAGTGGCAGTGGAATCATCGAGGACCATTCTGCTGGCGGGGCCTCAGCTAACGTTACTTTCTAAACAGGCTGCGGCTTGCGGCTGTAGGTAGGTAGGTATTTATTCAGATTCGTGTTGGAGAACCTGAATTACCCGCGGCCAGGGCCACACAGATTGTGGCCTCTGTAATCGGCAGCCTGAAGCGACTCCTTCCGACATTGATATGTGGATGCCCCTCCTGATGTGAACACACTCCGGTTGATCAGATGATATATTTGGGTGTGCGTTATACGTGTGTCAGCACCGGGACCGTATTCCAAATCCGTCAGCGGTAGCGTCGTTTGGAGCTTCTATTGCACTGGTACCGTTCTCACTACATCCTGACACACTTTGAGAGACACTCGAGACGAAGCCTACATCGAGTGCGCTGGCCCGTGGGGCGGCGCTGAGCGCCCGGCGCCCGGCGGTCGCGGCCGGCCGCTGTTGGCACAGAGACAGCCGCTGGCTGACGGGACACACGGCACAGGGATCGGTATAAAAACAGGCGCGGCACTGCTGACTGCTGGCCGGCGGCCGGCGCTCAGAGCACCGGCCGCCGGCCGCCCCGCCCGGACGCACTCGCTCCCCGCTCTCACACTCGCACGGCGACACGACGACACAACAGTTGAGACCGTCCGCGGGGGACGGCCACCGGAGACGCACGGCCGCCGGGGCGGTGAAAGCATGGGCCGGCCGCGCGCCGCCGCATCAGTCCGGGGCAGGGCGCGCAGCGGGGCGTGGAACGGCTCAGAGCCGCGACGGCGGAGAGATCAACAACAGCACGACCGGACCAGCGCGCTCGGTAACAGAACGGACCATCACAGAACGCCGGCGGCTGTCCCGTAACACCGGCGTCCCACCCTACCCGTCCCATAACGCCCGAGTCTCACCCACCGTCCCATAACACCGGCGTCAAACCCATCGTCCGCAGTCCGATACCGCTAGCACTCCACAGCTATCCCACTCATTCAACAGCGTCGACTCGATCGCATATCTAGCAAACGGCGGTCTACAGGGCTGCAACACAACTGTTTAGAGTAAGCGTATTCATTGCATCTCGCCCGCAGCTCTGGGACGCCCGGACTCGCGCGCACCCACACTCACACACACGCACATACGGCCTCGCTGCCTCGAGCTCCATCGTTGAACCATTTGGAAGATGGTGTCACAATCACTGGGACAAAGCTTCTGTAAAGGTGTCTGGGCAGTGCAGTACTGTTTTAGCATCAGTCGAGTCACTGAGAGGCTGTCAAACAATGAACGACCTGGTGTGTAGTGAGCGAACCTGCCGACAGGACTGGCGTCCCCGCCAACACCCTCACTGGTGAGAAAGGCCAAAGAGGATCGTAAGAACTATCTACAGCTAACAGCAGCGCTACTCTAATCGCTAGACCCAAGCCCTCGCCAGCTAGAAATATTGAGCTTCATCATCTTATGATTATCGAGTGTGCGAGGGCGCCGCTGCTGCGAGGCGCGGCGGCGCCCTCTCGGCGCCCGTCGGCCCGTACCCGTGGCCCGCGCGGGGCGCCGGAGCCGCGCCGCGTGCCGGCGGCGCCGCGGGGCTGGCCGGCGGGCGGCGCCCGCTCAGGAGCTGGTATCGTCGCTAGCCAGCAGGTGGTTGGGCCGCCACAGCTCCTCGTGGCCGCTGACGCTCTCCGACTCGCTGTTGGTGCGCTCGTCGCTGAGCGCCGGCCGCGGAGAGTCCTGCGAGGGCCCACCACCGGGCGTCGGTCATGCCAGCGGCGCGCCGGCCGGCCGGCCCTGCAGCCGCTCCAGCCGGTCGAGCTGGTCCAGGCTGCGCCGCTCCAGCCGGTCCAGGCTGCGCCGGTCGAGCAGGCGCGGCCCCAGGGTGGGCGTGGCGCCGCCGGCCACGCTCGAGGCGCCGCCGTACCGGGACGGCCGCTCCAGAGACGTGTGGAGGCTGGTGCAGCGCGGCGTCGGCTCCGGCTCACTCTCGGACCGCTCAGACGGAGCTGCAACCGGATACACGAGCGGGATCAGCGTCACAGGCGCAGTGAGACACGCGTAGGTTGTTGAAAGACAAAGGCTGAGCTGGCGATGAAACATGGAGCTGTTACAGGCAAAGTGAAAACTCGGGCATTTTGCAAAATGCCTAGGCAATTTGCAAAATGCCTGACTGGCTAGGCATTTTGTAAAATGCCCAGGCAATTTGCAAAATGCCTGACCGGCCAGGCATTTTGCAAAATGCCTAGGCAGTTTGCAAACTGCCTGGCCCACCAGGCATTTTGCAAACTGCCTGAAATTATTTTCTCAGGCAGTTTGCAAAATGCCTGACATCGAACTCACACCAGCGACGATGCGTAAGCATCATTGTAAGTGCCGCCAACAGGGGTTAATCACAAGCGATACGCACCAAGTGGGAGGACACACAGTGAGACATTCTCCGAGTAGCGCTGCCGAGTTCAAGGTCACTGAGCCCCAGGCAGCGCGAGCGGCCCGGCCGCCGCGCCGGCTACCGGGCGCCCGGCGCGGTTTTATCGGTAAACACGCGTTAAAGGGACTATCCCACCTTCTAAAATGTTGTTAAAACCAGTTAAATTGTGCCCGACTTTATAGATTGGATGACCAGGAACACGGTTCTGGCATTTATTTTTCATTAAACATCTTAGGCTTCCCATATTCCAAACACAAACTTTCAAATATGTGACGTCACAGCCCAAAATTACCTCCTTCCCCAGGCCACATTACTGTCATAAAGCTGATTCTTTTTCTCTGTAGGCACCACAACAAAGTTCAGACCAAGTTTTAAGCGATTTTTCAACGAACAAACCCATTTAAATCAGAATGACTAAACGAGGTGACGTCACATTAACGGTCGCTCCATGTTGAAGATAGGGCCTTGTACAAGGCCCATTTTCAAATGAAGGGAACGAATTTCTTCAACACCAAGAGGCCGCGGGGGTTGCAACCTAGATAGATAGTGGCTTCTGAACCTAGCCGCAAACTTGGCTATCTCAACTCAAACCCCATGTTAAAGGTGGGATAGTCCCTTTAAACACGGTTATGTTTCTAAGAGCCTTGATGACTCTGGAAATACTTTGTGTGGATATTGATCAGAAAAGAATGTTCTTTCGATGTATGGTAGCTTGGTTGGCGAGCCACACGTCTACATTATCAATGCATTGTGACTGTGTAAAGATGAACATGCCCGTTGCATGTAAAACTTGTAATTTCTAAGCGTCTTTTTATTACAAAGGTGTGCACGTGGGTCGTGGATGACCAAAAACTTGCTTTTCTGGAAAAGCGGAAAAGCCACATGTTCTTGTTGTCTATGGAATGTGTCTCATCTCATTCCAATGCATTGCCATTGTTTTTTAAAGGCTGTTTTTTTCCTAAAATGTACATACCAAAAATGGCTGATTTCTCAAGATATAGACTATTTCTTTCCAGGTGACACGTGATTAACAAATATGTTTATTGGATACGCTTGTCTCTGTTCTATCGATCGCTGGCAACCCCGTGTCGCTGCGGCCCTCTCTTGCCGTGATGTAAATAAGCACAGGAAGCGAAGAATGTCGGGTCAATATTCGGCCGGTCGCCGCGTTTTTCCGCGCCCATGTTTCTCTGTGCCATGCTCCGCGCCCCATTGCAGCATTCCTACACACGAAAAGCTACAACTCCGTATACGAAAATTATAGGGAGACTTTGGCTCAATCTACACCATTCAGTAGTGGTTCCATCTCGACGGAAGTGGCGCAAGACGTGGGTATATTCGTAAATATTGAATGTGTTTGGGGCTCAGGCACATGGGAGCGACATGGTCAACGCCTGTGGTAAACAAAAACGGTAAAATAAATCAATCACAACTCAGGCATTTTGCAAAATGCCTGACCCGCCAGGCATTTTGTAAACTGCCTAGGCAGTTTGCAAAATGCCTGGTGGGTCAGGCAGTTTGCAAACTGCCTAGGCATTTCGCAAAATGCCTGGCGGTCAGGCATTTTGCAAATTGCCTGGGCATTTTGCAAAATGCCTAGCCGGTCAGGCATTTTGCAAATTGCCTAGGCATTTTGCAAAATGCCCGAGTTTTCACTTTGCCTGTAACAGAGCGACCAAGCAACCTGCAAAAGACTCCTTCCCTATGAAGCTGCAATAATAATCCTGATTGTAAATCGTGATGAGCGGTGACGGACGGGCCTGAAAAGAAGCTAAATGAGAAGTGATGAAGAGATGAAGATGAAATTGACCATGACTGAGCTGAAATGGATACATGAGGAAAGCAATGAACGGCGCTGAAATGAAGCCAAACACCGCTGAAACAGTCAGATGTAGGAAATGTGAAGCGTCATTAACGAAAACTTTGTCTGGAAGATAACAACAGAGGCTTGAACAGCCGGTAAATGCAACGAAGTGCACTGTGCAGCTGTTACAGCGGGACCTCTTCATAGATAGTGGTTGAAGTAGACAGCATGGCGTCCCGTTCAAAACTGTATTGCTTCCCGGCCGCTCACCCGAGGTCGTGTCACAGATACTGCCCGAGGCACCGGGCGAGTCCACTGGGACGAGAGGGGTGACCAGTATGCGAGGGAGAGAGGGAGGGAGGCCGCCGGTAGAGGCGAGAGCCGGTTATGACAGTGGTCATAAGGGGACAACACAGAAGCAAGCAGACACCGACAGGAGCTGAAACGAGCTGTAATGCTGCACTTAATAGAGGAGCCGGAAACCGGAACACTTCGTGGAGCGCTGACTTATTCAAAGTCACACGCAGCTGAAATGAACTACAGCCGGCGCCCAACAGCTCGGATCAGTTGCTCAGGATGCTGTGATGCGACCTTCCGCAGAAGCCGAGATAACTTGCATGCGGAGCTAAAACGACGCATGGCGAAAGACGCATCAACTCCAAGACACCACGCACACGCAAAACAATTAAAATATTGGCGTCTTACATCAATCAATCCCACAAAGCACGAATAGCGCCATTACAATGAACGCGGCAACAACATCCATGTCACTTGCCCGATGCGCACACCGATTGGGCTAAACGGTCCATCGAGCTTGTGGTGTGTAAGACGTGCAATCTGCTGTGTCCAAACTTCAAACGTGTCGCGGGCATCCAAACGGGTCTTTATACGCTAAGTCGTCTATTGATTCCACAAGCTCAGAATTTCTAAGTTTTGAGCTAGTGGTTTTACGTAGATAATTACGGAGCGAGCGAAGCGAGCGTAGTCTTTCCTTAGATTAACGGAAATTTCTGAGTATGAGCGGCCGGCCGGCCGGCCGGCCGGCCGTGGTCACGCTTTTGCGAGGCTTATATCTCAGCAACCACTTGACCGATTTACACGCGGTAATTTTTGTAGGGTAGCTTCATTCCTTCTACCAAGTATTGGACTATTCCTGATGCATGTGGGTGACCCCTTATGCACGTGCCACGTGCAAAACGAAGAGGTGTCACTTTTGTAATAGTTGCAATATCTCGGTAACTACTGGGCCGATTGCGCTGAAAGTTGGCATGTAGGTAGGCACCCACTAGGCAATGCATACCCATGTGCCAGAGTTGGGGTGCTGCTGCACGTGCGCACGTGCAGGGGTCGATTCCAGATCTCGAGAACGGCTGGACCGATTGCGCTCGAATTTGGTACACGGTTACGGAGCAGTTAGTAGGGTGCCGTGCACAAGTCAGTTGAGACCCATTTTGCACGTGCGCACGTGCAGGGTGCCGCTCCCAGATCTCGAGAACGGCTGGGCCGATTGTGCTCAAATTTGGCCCATCGCTAGAGACCGGCTAGTAGGGTGCCGTGCACAAGTCAGTTGGAGGTACCCCCTCGCAATTTCGCACGTGCAAGGCCCACCCTCTCGCTCGCTCCGTTAATCGCCCCAAAAGGCGTTATACTGGTGTAAATTACCTTACCATGCTCTGCAGAGCTGTGATATGTATTGTACATACATACATGTATATGCCTGTTTTTAACAAGTATATCTTTTTGAAGAAGTAAACATGCATAAACCAGGCCATCGACAGTTGAAATGAGATCGTCTCTTGAGCCGATTTGTAGTAACCTAACATCTAGCCCGAAAAAATGAATGACAATTTTAACCCTCGCCGGCCGAGGGAGGGCGGGTGCCGCCCCCCCCCCCCCATAGGGTTTTTTCGCGATAGCTCCGAACACGCTGGCGATAGAGAGCTGAAACTTGGCATACCTGACCTTTGATCCAAGCCGGATCTTTCGACACCAACCGCATTTTTGGGTCAGGTCAGGTCACTGACCTATGACGTCATAAGTGAACCTCTGCACGGTCTTCAGATGTCGCAACTTCGCAACGCTCTCACTGCCAGAGGAGATGTCACAGGGAATTGAAACTTGCAGGATCTAGTATCCATTATGAGTCCCAAAACTTGTATATCTCGGATTTTTCCTAAAGGTCATATGAGGTCAGGTCATTTTCGTGACCTCACCATTATAAGTCAATGGGGAAAAATTCAAACTGCTATTCTGGCGCCGGGAACGATCTCCAACTATCTCAAGCACACAGAATCGTGATTTGATGCACTCCTTGCAAGGTTAGATGCGTCACTTTTGCAATGTTGACCTTGCGTGACGTCATTTATGACGTCATCAAGGTCATATTAGTTTTTCGTCAATAACTCTTGATCAAATTGAGCTAGCGAGTCGGGAAAGCCACCAATGGACTCAGGAAGACCTGCCGAATCGAATGATATGCGACATGACCTCTTTCGACCAACTTCGTGACCTGGGGGTGCTGACCTGACCTTGACCTGAGGTCAACACCCCAAGTTGACCTGACCCGGACAAAAAGTATATCATTCGACGCGCCTGAGCGAGACGAACACGATGCTGCCAAAATCGGCGCTCTGCGGCCGTTTTTGCGAAGTTATTCACCAAAAACGGAACCGTACCTT
Organism: Amphibalanus amphitrite; assembly: GCF_019059575.1. Lineage (NCBI taxonomy): Eukaryota > Metazoa > Arthropoda > Thecostraca > Balanomorpha > Balanidae > Amphibalanus > Amphibalanus amphitrite. The sequence continues at coordinate 54,764 of NW_024883655.1, forward strand.
GGGGCACTTGACCTGACCTCAGAGGTCACCGGTTGACCTAGGACCTTAAAATCGGGTACCAATCTCTGCGTCTCGTAACGGCGCACACGCTCGTTTTTTCCGCGACGCGCTAGCTCCACCAGGGGCGAAACGGCGAGGGGGGGGTCGTACCCGCCCCCCCCCCCTCGGCCGGCGCGTATGTAGAAAACCAATAGGTCCGGCGAGGGTTAAGGCATAAAAGCCCATAAGGACGTTCCATGGATAATGTATCCAAGTACGTGTACGTGTAGTGTAACTGTTCTATGATGCTCGTTCTTAGCAACACAATGATACTTTTGTAACTGGACTCTGGAGTATCGTCATGCCCTACACTACATCCAGCACCACACCAAACAAAGCAAACACCACAACATCAAGAAAGGAGAGCATCTAGCGAAACACAGGCGGGGACTGGAAAACCATCCTTTGAAAGGGAGTGCAGAGAGCGGGGACAGGGCAGGGAACATACATATAGCAGACCTACCAATGGAAATAGGATCGACAGACAGTGGAAAGAGAGGGAAGAGAGCGCGCGCAGAGAGCGACAGACGACAGACATACAGACAGGCAGACAGACAGACGACTAACAGAGAGGGGCCGGCGTCGGGTGTTCGGAGCAGCAGCGGGCAGCGCTGTCAGGCCGCTTACATTGTCCGTGGAACCTGGCCGTCTCGAGCATCGGGTGCTCGTCGTACACAACAGCGTTCAAACAGTTCACTGTGCTCCTGAAACGGGCAATCGTCACCGCTCAGCCGCCTGCCACTCGGCTCTGGGACATCAATGCTGCTCGGTTAGCCTGAATACGGTGCGTGAGACTTAACGGAATATGGATTTTGTTTAGCTCAAAATTCGCTTCAATCACGTCATTGACACGTTTTAAATCGCTGGACGCTTATTATGATGCCCTATAATTATGGCGCCTGAGACATATGAATATATACAACATTTCTATGACATATATGGGCGGTCATTGTAGGTGCTCTGGGTCAGCTTATGTGCAATATCGCCAGTTCATCTAACCTTATGTGGTTTTACAATTGAATATGCGAATATTGCTAGTTCGACTTTTAGGGAAAAACTTAATGTGACAACCTGACCAGATATAGTGTATCGAATGGAATTGGAGAGCACTGACCGACGAGGGCAAGAACTAATTGACAGAAAATGATGATGTTGACAAGGATGACCTGACGTGTCGGTCAGAGTTGATGTGCTGACGTCTGTGACCTTGAAACTTGGTGACCCTGTGACCACTGTGCTCACAGCGCTACATACCCATAGTTGTGGTCCTCCAGCATAGGCTCCGAGCCGCCGGCCAGCCTGGCACCGACAGACACACACACAAACAGGGTCGGTTACATATACAGTCGATACACAAATCGTGTGTTCAAGTGATAAAGCTGGGTTGTCAGTAAATGTTAGGTCGGTTAAAAACTATTACAAACGGTCGACTTCACGATGCATAAATAAAGTTTATCACACAATGCTGTTAATAATAAAGTGTATCCACGCGTTACTTCAAACACGTGTCAGTGTTTAGTGAAAACCATTAGTCTGCAAACTGCAAAAAACGGGCCAATAAGACTAATGCAAGATAATACGTACAGTTGTGAAGGTCTGAAAATGCCTGAAATCTCTTCAAATGTCTTCCCCTTGGTTTCTGGTACGCTTTTGAACGTGAAGATCCAAAAAACACCGAGAAGGATGGAGAACGGAAGAAATGTGTAATCTTCTAGAAGATTCTGAAAAGATCCAAGCCACTCTTCGTGAGGTCATCTCCAAACGCTATCACATCCAAAAGAACGATGTCATGTCGGACCAGAGCCCTGGGCTAGTGGTGAGCTTTGAGGACATTACATACGACGGAGGTATAAGAATAAACGTCTCACTCTGGCTCTCACCTTGAGCGGGAGGAAGGCGATGCCAACCAGGAAGTTGCACACCCAGTTGATGAGCACAGCTATACTCATGGCCGCCGGACGCGGTCCTGAGGACAGGCACAAGCCGTGACAAACGCTGCTAACATTTAGAAAATGCACAATTATGAAACGCCTCGGGTTTGTCGATATCGCTCTACCTCACTAATTAACACGAAGAAAGTTAAAGCTGATCGTTATGCCGAAATCAAGAACAAATGTTTGATAAATTACAAAGCGGACAAACTGGTCGTTTCGGCTCACCCTGAGAGAAGAGTTCGGCGGTGATCATCCACGGAATGGAGCCGGGCCCCACGGCGAAGAAGATGACGAAGCCGAACGTGGAGATGACGGCCAGGTAGGCGATCCACGAGATCATCTGCTTCACCAGGAACGAGATGGTGATGAACACGGAGAAGAAGAACATGCCGCCCAGGCCCCAGAGGTGCAGCGTGCGCCGGCCCTCGCGCTCGATCAGCGCGATCGAGACGATTGTCATCAGCACCATCACCACGCCGACGCCCATGGTGGCGTACTTGGCCTTCTGCAGCGACAACTGAGCGTCGCTGAATATGTTGGTCGAGTAGTAGAACACCTGAGGAGGGCGGAGAGAAAGTTAGAAACACACGAAGAGGCTTTCCAGCCATTGACAGGTTATTGTGATGTCGAATTTAGTGATAATACCACGACGCTTTCTTAGACCTATGTAGGCATCAGTGGAGCGTATTGAGTGGTCAGTTTGACGTCACCGAACAATTTGTGTGAGCGACAGGCAAGGCCAGAGAGCTAAGTATTCATGCCAGTTGGAAACGGATCGTGACTGAGCCAAGCGGTACAGCCTACCTTCAGGCGTTCGCTTTTAGCGCCATCTTTCGGCAAAAGCTGTAACTAAGGATACCGGCCGTCGGCAAAGTTGGCGCCTAGGGGCTTTGTGGCTGTTAGAATACCAGTGTTGTTACCGTTTGCAATCAAAACACGACTTCCTTCCGTACCTGGCAGTGTTACGTTACCACTCTAACCGTTTCCGTTTACATTGTTTTGCCCAGGTCTCTGTGAACGGTATCAACGGAGATTCAGGCGTCGGAATCTAGACTGTGCCGCATGCTCTATCGATGCCGTTCACAAAGACGCGGGCAAATCAAGGCAATACAAGTGGTCAGAGTGGTAACGCTGTCACTACCAGACGCCTAATGTCAACTATCGAGTCAAGATGGAACCACTGGTGGCGGCAGCTTGACCCTCTGATGAGCCAGTCCTGACCCTCTACCAACTAGTTTTTCTAGCTCCCAGCAGCCCACGTCTCGCCCATATCGTACCCCGCTCGATGTCGCACTGACCCCAGCCCGTGACCAGCCCGTTCCGTGCCTCGCTCCATGTCACTGACCCCAGCCCGTTCCGTGCCTCGTTCCATGTCACTGACCCCGTTCCAAGCCCCTCTCGATCTCACTGACCGCGTTGATGCCGCTGAGCTGCTGCGACAGCTGCATGATGATGGCGATCATGAGCGGCGCGCGCAGCGAGGGCGAGCGCAGCAGCTGCACCATGGTGATGCGCGCCTCCGACTGCTGCGCCCGGTCCTCGGCCTTCATCTCCTGCACATCGTCCTCGATATGGGACGTGTTTCGCAACTGGCGCAGCGCTGTTGGGGTGTAGGTCAGAGGTCAGGGGTATAAGGGGTCACATAGGTCACTGATCAGAGGTCATGGTAAGTTAATACGTAGATCAAAAGTCACTAGTCAAACATCATCGATCGCAATCACTGACACACTCTCTCTCTCTCTCTCTCTCTCTCTCTCTCTCTCTCTCTCTCTCTCTCTCTCTCTCTCTCTCTCTCTCTCTCTCTCTCTCTCTCTCTCTTTCTCTATCTCTTTCTCTTTCTCTTCTCTCTCTCTCTCTCTCTCTCTCTCTCTCTCTCTCTCTCTCTCTCTCTCTCTCTCTCTCTCTCTCTCTCTCTCACCCCTTTGACCTTCTGTAAAATCTCTCTTTATCTCTCCCACAATTTGTTTCGTACCT
>NW_024883656.1:0-58668 GCF_019059575.1 Amphibalanus amphitrite
AAGTCTGTGACAAGCTGGAAGGTGTCGCTGTTTGGCTGAGTGTGGTGGAGAGTGCAAGCGGCCTCCAGTGCTGTCTTGATGCCGTTGAAGGCCTTGGCTTCGCTGTCGCCCCACGGTAGTTCCTTCGACTTGGGGTACAAGCGCATGAGCTCGGTCAATGGGAAGACGATCTCCGAAAATGCGGAATCATTCGCCTGTGGAAGCCGACCATGCCCAGGAATCTGCGTAGATCATCCGACTTCTTCGGCGCGCACATTTCTGAGATGCTCTCCACCTTGCTCTTTGGAGGACGAATTCCAGTTGATGTCACCAGCTGTCCCAGGTAGGTGACTTCTGGCTGGTTAAACTCGCACTTGTCTAGTGAGATGCGAAGGTTGTGCTCGTGCAAGATGCGGAACACTCTCTCCAGGTCCGCATGGTGCTGTTCTTGGGTCGCAGATGACACAAGAATGTCATCGAGATAGATGAACACGCAGTCCACGTCGCGGAAGATGGTGTCCATGATCCTCTGGAATGTGGCTGGAGAGTTGCAGAGGCCCATTGGCATGAATATGTATTCATACAGGCCGAAGGGCGTGGTCACTGCAGTCTTCTCGCTGTCCGCTGGGCTCACTGGTATTTGGTGATATGCTCGGAGCAGATCGATCTTGCTGAAGCGCGTTTTTCCGGCGAGCTGTGTCGACAAGCTTTGAATGTGAGGTAGAGGGTAGCGATCCCTCTTCGTGATCGAGTTCAGAGCTCGGTAGTCCCCTGTGACGCGCCATTCACCGGGTGTCTTCTTCTCCACCATGTGCAGAGGAGAGGCCCATGGAGACTTTGAAGGCCGCACCACCCCAGTTTTCAGCAGTGTGTCAAAACACTGTTTGGCGGCTTTGAGCTTGTTTGGTGGCAGTTGTCTCGGTGACGCAAATGTCGGTGGTGCACTGCCTGTGTCAATGGTGTGACATCCTGGCAGCTGTTTCATTGCCCCCTCCAGGTCACCTGGCTGGCATGGCTCTAGCACTGAGCGGTGTCTTTCCAGGATGTTCTTGATCGGAGCTGAAACTGTAGACAGGTCGTTCACCACCAGGTTGGCCTTCGATTGGTTACTGACTCGGCACTGTGATGACAAATCAGTAGATCTGTCAATCAAAGTCCGGGTACCGCAGTCGATCAGGAGTGAGTGCTGACTCAAGAAGTCCTGACCCAGCAGTGGTGTAGTGACGTCAGCCACCACGAAGGTCCATGTGAAGGTGCGGCGCAGTTGAGGAATTGTGACATCACATGTGACTTCTCCCACAACATGAAGAGACTCACCGTTTGCGGTTGATATTCGCACTGCTGAAGGCTGCAGGATAGAGCCAACCGGGACGGTTTTGGGCAGGAGGGAAACACCTGCTCCGGTGTCAATGACAAAATCAACTGATTTTTGGCCAAGTGTTGCTGCTACTTGCATGAGTGGCAGTCCATGAGCAGCATGAACTGGGATCTGCCCCTCTAGTTTCCCAACTGGGACGGCCTCGGTGAGGAGGAGCGAGAAAGGGGTTGCATCTTGGTGTGTGCTTTATCAGGCCACTGACACCACGGCTTGCATGTGCGCGCTTCCACGCCAAAGTAAATGTGCGCTCGGCAGACCTTGGGGCGCTGTCCTTCACGGAACGGCTGAAGTCCTGCTGACACACCCTCTCGATGGTCCCGATCCGGATAGGGACTGCGCTGTCGCGAGCTGTATCGCTGTCCGGTACTGTGCTGTCTCGATGGGCGCGTGTGTCCGTCTGAATAGTATGCGCCGCGGTCCGACTCATAGCGCTCAGATGGTGACGGTGACCGTGCTCGTGACTGCCGGCTACTGTGAGGTTGTGCCACCATGCACGAAGACTGCATCAGCGGCACCAGCTCATCAGCTAGTTGACCTAGCTGTGTCAGAGTCAGGTCACGCTGGGCTGCCAGCACGGCACCAACGGAGGGCGGCAAGCTCTTTGTCATCTTGTGGCGCACGAGGTCTTCACCAACCCCGACTTTGCACGCCGTGTCTCGGAGCTCATGCAGGAATGCTGATGGACGTCCGGTCATCTGTGTCTTGCTTATAAGACGCTCGAATAGCTCCGGCTTCGATTGAGCATACAGACCGATCACGGCTTGTTTCAGGTCATCGAATGACGTTTTGGAGAGTACGTCTGGGTCGAGGCGGCTGACCGTATCAGGAGGAAGGGCCGCCAGAACATGGTAGAACTTGGACTGAGTGCTTGTGATGCGAGCCAGGTGAAATTGTGCATTCATTATGGCGAACCAACCTTCAACGGCTGTGTCCATGAACGCCGGCGGCTTTACGTTAGAAAGCATCACGGAACCTGCAACCTGTTCCGGTTCTCCTTCCATTGTTGCTGTTGTGGGAATACCTATTCACTATGAACTAGGAATAGTATTAGGCAATGTAGCAATGTAAAAATCACGTCGGGGTCACCAGTTTATGGGTTAATGGTATGAGTTAAAATAATACTTTTAGTTTTAAGTTTTATTTGCAGTTAGAAACAAGACTTTTTGTATTTTGAAGTGATCCTGAATATCTAATCTTTTTTTACATTTTTCGCTGAACCAAAATTACAATTACACATACAGCACAAACTCAAGTGTTGTGTGCACCTCCGCTCAGGGATGTGGGTCACCACAACCTCACCTCATAAAAAGTTTCAATGTCTGTCATAGCTACATCAAGTGACCGATCACTTTGAAACTTTCAGCGATTGCTAAGAGCAATAGTATGTACAAAATGTACGTCTCAGAATTTTGATATCGATGACCTAAGGTCAGGTCAATTTTGCGACCTCCCCATTATAAGTCAATGGGAGAAAATTGAAATGCGCCTCTTTTGGATGAAAGACATTATAAACACTCCCAAACACCGAATTACAAGTGGTTTAGACACACTGAACATGAAAATGGTGTCCGTGACCCTTGTTTATGCCCTGAGGTCATCTTAGGTCACGAATGGTATCTAACAGTTTTTCGCAAATAACTTTTGATAGAGACATGCTAGAGCGATGAAAACGCCTTATATGTGTTATATGTGAAAAACTGTTCCCGAAAAAATCGGCTATTTTTTGCAGTTTTTGCCCCTTGCAGGCAAAACCGTTGACGTTAGGTCAAATCTGAGAGAATTACTCAGAAAGGGCGTTAATAGGGCTATCGAATGCGCTTTTCCGCGGCGCTATAGCTCTATTGGTTCCCGATTTATGCGCTGGCTTCTTGGAAATTTTCGACATTCGACCTGGAAATCGGCGAAATTTTGCCTTCAATGACCTCTGGTGACCTGACCTTTGACCTGACCAAAAAATTGACCGATGTGATTTCGTCACTATTTTGACGCTCTTTCGAACGCCGCCTTCCGCGTATCGCTACGTGGCCCAGGAGCCGAGTTACAAGGGGGGGGGTGTTCAAACACCCCCCCCCCAGCAGGGCGTGGAAATCCAGGACCCCCAGCCGAGCGCGGGTTAATAACGATCGATGAACATTTTTTTGTTTAAATCTACCTCCACTCTTATACTTAACCCTATTCCTGGCGGGGGGGGGGGGGCCTCAGGAGCCCCCCTGAGGTTTTTTGGTTATATCTCCCAAACGCGTTGAGCTAGGAAGCTCAAATTTTCTGACTTTTCCTAACAGGCTTCTACGCAACATGTCTGAAAATTTTGAGTTGATCTGACCTCAGGTCAGGTCACCAGAGGCGGTTTGGTGACGCTACCTCAGAAAAGTTTGCAATCACGCCAGAGCTAGAGTTTTTGACCGATCAATTTCTTCTCTTCAGGGTTTAGTTAGGGTACCAGTATGTGCAATTTGTATATCTCGGAATTTTGATATCGGTGACCTAAGGTCAGGTCAATTTCGCGACCTCCCCATTATAAGTCAATGGGGGAAAAATCAACTCCCTGTTTTTACCACTAAAACGGGTCGGAATGGCCCCATATACCATACATGACTTCATATACGATCAACCTTCACTACCTTGAGGTCTGTTTTGCTGTTGGGCAGCTGTGAGGTCATGTGACGTCATCAAAGGTCACCAAAGGTTTTTGGCCAATAACTCCGTGCAGGAACAAGATACAGACGCGTGGATGGTCTCATTGTGTTCAGCTCGTCAAGACGCATCGAATGATATACATGATGACCTCGAGGTCACGTGACTTGAGGTCAACCTTTGACCTTGACCTTTCGAGGTCAACATATATATCATTCGATGCGGATTGACGAGAGGATCACGATGATGCCCTTAGTTTGTTCCTATCTTGACTAATTCGAAAGTTATTCGAGAAAAACTCTCTCCATATCTAGTGCCGCCATTTTGACTTTTTCGACCCCTGTGACGTCATCTTTGACCTGACCTGAAAATGACCTTTGTAAAAATTGTAGATCTTGGCCGTGCGTATCCGATGCCGTTTACCGCTTGTCGCTATCTTGCTTCGTTCTCGAGATCTCAGGGGGGGGGCCGAATCGGCCCCCCCGCCAGTTTCTTGTCCCGGCGGAGCCCGCCAGGAATAGGGTTAAAGCACATTTTATTGGAACAAATTGCGGTTTTCCTAACCCCTGCAAAAGGCGTATTTAGGCACAGCATGCCCTATTGTGCCACGTGAAATATTGCATTAACCCGCGCCCCGCTGGGCTATTCAGCCATACGCGCCCTGCTGGGGGGAGGGGGCAGATTCTGCCCCCCCCCGTCTAACTTCCGAACCGATGGTCGTAGAAAGACGGGGAAAACGGCAATCGAAAGCTCTCAACAAGGCGGATCTTAAGAGCCCAAATTTTTTTGCTTAAGTAGGTCAGAGGTCAGGTCAAGGTCAGGTCAAGGGTACAAGATGCAAGTTTCTACAGTATCGGTCTTGCACCGTAGTTGCCGAAGAATGGACTGAGACTGATTGCCCAAAACGTGTTCTCAGACTACCTACCAAGACAATATTCGTTGCATACAATGTCATTCAAAGGTCAAGGTCAAGGTCAGGTCAGGTCAGGTCATGTCAGGTCACCAAAAACAAAATATAGAAAAGGGCACGTGCGACACATGGTTTATGGGTCATTTTACTTATATAATTCAATAGGCGCTCTCAATTAGTGATATGGACCACCTCTGGATGAATTTCAGGTCGAGGTCAGGTCAAGGTCAGGTCAAGTGAGGTCAAATTTTGATGTTGGTTGTTAAGGCCTAAAAAGGTGTCTATCTGATGCAGTTTGTCACGGCGAATCGAATGGTGCTATTTTTGGTTCCGTACGAGGTCTAGAACTCCAAAAAAAAATCATTTTTCAAAATTTTTGTCTGTCGTAACGTCATAAAATTTTGAATAACTTCCACATTTTTGAACCGATTCTTCTAAAAATTGGTATGTAGGTGCACATAGACCACTTCTTTGACATATATTCCGTTTTTTATACACTCAAAATTTTGGATTTTATAAATATTTTCCCAAAAAAATCAGTTTTTTTGAAAAAATGTGGGCCAAAATCCAAAATTTTTAAAAACCGAGATAGCCATTTGATGGACAAAGTAGAATCACGTATAACCTTTTTGTTACGTCTTGATTCCTTTAAAAATGAAGATGTTAGCGGCGTTTGAAATTTTGCCATTTTTGAGGCGAAAATGCGAACATGACGTCACTAAAACGTCAATTTCTCAAAAAATTTCCGACGGATTTCGCTCAAGTTTTCAGGGAACGTGTCAAATTGATGTATGATAAGGTACTGAAAGTTTGACGTCGCTGGCGTAACGCGTTTAGAAGTTATTGGCGAAAAACGGGAGGGGGGACAGATTCTGCCCCCCCCCCAGCGGGGCGCGGAGAACTATGCAAAGTTAGCCCTTTTACTGGCAAGGGCGATAATGTTCCCCTGAATGTCTTTTTTCGTCAGTGTAGGTACGGGCCCCTCAGACCTTCTGGGGTCAAACTCCGGCTTCTAACACGAATTATTGAAAAAAACACTTTTTATAACATTAGGTATACAATAACATTGAAAGCCTCGATATCTTGACATAGCCCTAAATGGCCCATGCCATGGAGCATTTTGTGTGGGCGCAATTCGGAATGTGTCATATGGCAGGAAAATATTGATCCTAATGCTGCACAATAGGCATGTGCCATGTACAGTCTTTTTTGTCTCTCCATACCCGGCACATATACCATAATACTACTAAAACCACTTTTTAGCCACCCTCCCTCACGAACAGCAGTACCTAACAGTTCAATGAGTAAGCAGGCTCAGGATAAGAAAACTACATTACAAAACCACTCCAAGTACGCGGCTTACAGCCTTACGCTGGATGGGGTGCGGGTTAAATCAGTTCTCAGTATTAGGTAATATGCCGCTATGCTTACCGAAAAATGAATGAAAATTAGCAATCATTTTCGAGAGACACGAGACAAGTGGCCGCCATCAATTGTTTTTATTTGTAAAAGGGTTTCTCAGTCACCGATTACATTATTACGTGGGCATCAGCAGGCAACAGGCTCAGAACAGCTAGGTACGCATACCATCACTTCTCGCAATGTTACACACTCAAAGCAGGTGTTCAGGTTATACAGGCGATCAGAAACAAACGGTTCACACAAGGAGTTTTATGGACAAGGAACATCTCATCTCTACATTCATTGCGCGGCCCACCGAGGTTATACATACGCTACACGGTTTGGTCGATTAACCCGCGCCCTGCGGGGGGGTGTTTGAACACCCCCCCTTGTGGTTTTTCGCGAATATCTCAAAAACGGCGGCGCGGAGCGCCGCCGTTTTTGGTACACCTTATCATACATCAATTCTACACATGTTGTGAAAATTTCAGACCAAGGTCATTCAAGGTCAGGTCACCAGGTCACTTGAAGTGACCTCACCTCATAAAAAGTTTCAATGTCTGTCATAGCTACACCAAGTGACCGATCGCTTTGAAACTTTCAGCGATTGCTAAGAGCAATAGCATGTACAAAATGTATATCTCAGAATTTTGATATCGATGACCTAAGGTCAGGTCAATTTTGCGACCTCCCCATTATAAGTCAATGGGAGAAAATTGAAATGCGCCTCTTTTGGACGAAGGACATTATAAACACTCCCAAACACCGAATTACAAGTGGTTTAGACACACAGAACATGAAAATGGTGTCCGGGACCCTTGTTTATGCCCTGAGGTCATCTTAGGTCACGAATGTTATCTAACAGTTTTTCGCAAATAACTTTTGATAGAGGCGTGCTAGAGCGATGAAAACGCCTTAGATGTGTTCAGCTCGACGATACGGATTGACTGATATGCAACATGACCCTTTCCGGTCAGGTCATGACCTTGACCTGAGGTCAAATTTTCAAGTTGACCTTTCAAGGTCAAGTTATAGTTCATTCGATGCGTCTTGACGAGAGGAACACGATGCCGGTAAAAGTAAGCTCGTACAAGGCTTGGGTCAAAAGTTATTGCAGAAAAACTGTTTCCGAAAAAATCGGCTATTTTTGCAGTTTTTGCCCCCTGCAGGCAAAACCGTTGACGTTAGGTCAAATCTGAGAGAATTACTCAGAAAGGGCGTTAATAGGGCTATCGAATGCGCTTTTCCGCGGCGCTGTAGCTCTATTGGTTCCCGAGTTATGCGTTGGCTTCTTGGAAATTTTCGACATTCGACCTGGAAATCGGCGAAATTTTGCCTTCAATGACCTCTGGTGACCTGAACTTTGACCTGACCTAAAAATTGACCGAGTGATTTCGTCATTATTTTTGACGATCTTTCGAACGCCGCCTTCCGCGTATCGCTACGTGGCCCAGGAGCCGAGTTACAAGGGGGGGTGTTCAAACACCCCCCCCAGCAGGGCGTGGAAATCCAGGACCCCCAGCCGGGCGGGGTTAAATGATAACAATAACAGGTCAAATGTATATTTAAACATTCAAAGCTTTCGGTATGAAAATACCTTGATCACTGTGATAAACAGAAATGAGGACAGAAGGGTTCTATTGTTTCAGAAGGGTTCTAATGTAACTATTGTTACATTAATGGGAACAAAATGGTCCGGCTTGTCGCAGATGTCCAACCGCTACAACTCAAAAGAACTAACGATTTACATAGTTTGGGATTTGTGACGTAGTTTTGATTAGAGATGTCAATCGGATACCAACTTTTTGGTATACCGATACCAAACCGATACCAACTCGGTATTTGGTATTTCAATCCTAATGTGTTTGGTATTTTGTTGGTATCATGAACCCTCGCTAATGTTTAAGAGGCTAAGAAATCGGTAAAAAGTTGGTATTTTCCTCATGTTCCCAAGTTGGTTTGGTTTCGGCATTTTCCCGTGGTTTTGGTTGGTATTTGGTTTGGTATCGGTATTCCGATTTTCCGTAATTGACATCACTAGTTTTGATGTAGCAGGTACCGAAGCGATATTATGCGACCCAAGGTAATGCAAGCAAACAAAATATGACACTGCAAAACGGAGGAAAAACAACCGTACCGTAAATCTAGTCCATATTTTCTAAAATGATTTAAGAAGATATCATTGGTCTCGGCTTCCGTCCAACGAGTTTCATCGGTCATTTATAGTTTATCACTCTCACAATAATCGGTAACACCGCAGGTGCACGCTAAGGGTGCTGCACGAGACATCTCCCTAAGCGTATGGACCCCAAGCGAGACATGCACACAGGCGCAAACGCTGTCTCTGCATTCAGCGGTAAGACGACAGCTTGTGGTCAGCTGTCCGACTGCGAAATTTGGCCAGATAGGTTTGAGATTAGTTGGAGAGAAAATATGTCTTCCGCAATATGTACGTCCTGGGGGCTGGGTATGATATTTGCCGCACCGATTCTAATAAAATATTTTACGCAAGAATGTCGTATGACTGCCAGGTTGACAAAGTTATTTCAATAACGGTGACGGTTTCTGGCTCAACCTTACACCTCTTATTGAGACATATACACACAGACACGCACACAAACAGCGCACGGTCAGTGAAAGGTGACACGAACACAAACAGCGCACGGTCAGTGAAAGGTGACACGAACACATAGTCGGTGGGCACTTGTTAGGAAACATTGGACACCAAGCTATCGACATTTGACATCAACCTATCGACACATTCAGGATTCAGACTCACATGGTGTTGCCCCGTTTACACTAGTCGGGGGCGACTATAGGCAAAGGTATTAGTTATCAGACATTGCAGGCTCCACAACGCGCATGACTTACTTCAATTACATCAAAGAACAGTTTTCGAAACTAATAGCGGTACAAGTAATGGGACATTCGGGACACAGCGGGACTTCATCTAGACATTTAGTCTTTCGACATTTAATATCGATATTGCTTTTTCGAGTTATGCCAGGAGAATAAATTGTGCCGTGCCAATGCATGATAAAAGACATTTGTGCTCGATCATAACTCATTTTACCGTTTTAAAATTCGTGGAAATAGTGCTCACGTAACTGTCCTTGCAGCATATCAAGCTGCAAATATCTAGGCAATTCATTTCACTCACACACAATCACCCTTCACACCAATATATGTAAAGCTACAGGGAGCATATCACAGAAGGTTCGACACTCTTAAGTCGACAGTACACACATCTTCCATCCTCTTCTTGCACTACGGGGTGCCGAGCTTTTATTGTAGTGCTCGCTGAAAGGAATCAAGCACGCGCCAAAAGCCAGCTCGTAACACCAGTGGTGACATTAAATTGGAAACATCTACACCCATACGAGTGTGAAGTCGGTAGCACCACCGATTGGTGACATGTTACACAGGTAACACATAACCTAGCGGTATTTTATAGTGATGCTAACTGACACAATCCTTGGCTGATGGTAACATTAGGCAACAATGAGATCCATCTACTCTACAGACATATACCTAGAATGAGGAACACACCACTGAAAGGCAGGGAGGGCTGCAGCGCAGTGTCCAGGGTCAATAACAGTCGCATTTGAATCGTAACTAGGTTCAGTTTTAGCTCTGTAGAGTATAGGATCCCCTCATTATCAGCTTTGGCATACGTGTGGTGACGGCAAAATTGTAACCGTTGTTTTGTTTCCGGCGCACGTAAACTAACTAGCATTCGGTTACGTGTTTAAATGAACTGTTTACACGTAAAGAAGAACTAAAAAGAGAAAACATACTCAAAACTAAAAGGAAGTAAGAAATGATAAAAAAACTCATAGCACAAAGCAGCTCCGAAAATGACTGCTAATATCAATTACAACATTACACATTGATATTATTGCACGACGTAAGAGAGCTACTTAGCTTTGTAAAACATGTCACAATAAAACGATGGCATACGCAGTCAAGGAGCAACTAAGTTCAAATAAAAGTAACGACGCATCACGCAGACATAGTTGACGAGCTAGTTTTGCGTTTTCATCCATATGGCTCACGTAAGATTTTTCATCGTAAGTTATGTGTATCATTGACTAGAATCAATTCCAAACTTTGACAGCAGCGGCGACTGTCAAACTATAGCTGTGAAAAGAACAGAGTGTTCTTCCTCAAATACCGACACGCAAATTCTCCAGTGTTATTAGTTCCCTTTCCGCAGAAATCGCAACACCCAACCCACCAAAACACACCTCTCTGCCCCATTAGCCGGCGTGGGATTCAGGCACTAGTCCCGCGCTACCTCACGGCTCACCACAACTCCCCACACCCATCCACTATTGCTACTCCTCTTCAATCTCCTCCGCTTCCCTCAGCTCCTCCTCCGCCACTCCTCGCTGCTCCAGTCGCTGTCACAGGATGCTGCAGAACTTGGACGTGCTGCCCTGCTGGCCTCCGGGCCTCTGCAGAAGCTGCATCAGGTCACGGAGGGCGTCAGCTGTGGGCCCACAGCCTGCGGTGGATCTCCGCAGTCGCAGTAGAGACTCGGGCACGGCCGAGGAGGGCCCCGCGCCGCCGGCCGGCTCCTCGGCGCGACGGGGCATTGTGAGAACCAGAGCGGTACTGGTGCGGTTCAGCTCCCGCTAGAAAGATATGGAATTAGAGATGGGTCAGTATTGTTAGGTACCAGGACCGTATTATGCAGTTCGGCTCATCCCAAAAAGAGTCTGTTTCGTTATTGGACGGGACGTCAGAGCTCTGTAAAGACGGTGAAAAACCGGAGGGGATAGCGGCAAGTAACTCCTCCCTGCTTTGAAAAGGCACGACAAATTTAACCAAGAAGCTGACATACAGCGCAATACGGGCCGCAGCGTTAATACTTTTATTAGTTTAAACAACTACACTGAGTGGCTGCAACGAGATGCGTGGTGTAGTTCAGTTTACCAATCCCTTTTGAGACGGTTTTTCATACACCATTCGCCAGCCTCAATAAACTGCCTCGCCGTACCTTTTTGGGCGTTGATACGGGCGGCGGCGGCGGCGCCACGCGGGACGAGCCGTTCTCCGGTGCTGGGGGCGCCGCCAGCTGCTCACGGGAGTCGGTCCGACGGGACACACCGGCGGGCATCTGTAGGGGGTGGAGGGAGAACGTCAATAGGAGACGGTCCATACGACACACACTTTTTCCAATTCTATTCCAAAGAAGTGCGCCAGTGCTGCCGGCATCTGGCACCATAATTGGACGACTAAATGAGTGGTATGTGTTTTGACGTATCACATCGATTACCTGGCATCGCTCACCTTACGTCAAGTCATAAAACTCTTAGAACAACATTGAAACCGTCTCTAACGATCATACTAAGTATCCTCAGAATATGACCACCTGCATAGACGACTACGATGCAAGAAAACCACGTAGCGACATGAGCAAGTAATTATCAGCCGGCCTCTCGGTAGCCCGAAACTGAACCTCACCTGACTGGGGTGAATGGTGCCTCCTTCGGGACACATTCGTACCTCCTCCTCCCCAATTTTCCTCCTGGGTTTCTCCCCATTCACCGGAGACACTGAAACACAAGTAAGAACAGCTGCCCTGACGAGCGTCAGAATCTGGCCGATTGGACAATGAAACGCAGATAAAATGTATGCGAGGATGCGTGAAAATATGTACAGCATGTGCATTGTGCAATGTGAATACAAGGCGTGAAGATAAAGCTAAGTCAAGCATACAAAGCATGGTGGTAGGGTAAGGTGCCTAATTAGCGACCCCCTTAATTTGAACCGTCATTGCTCACGCTCTGTGGGTGCCACTGTATTACTGGCTTGATTTTCGGAGAGGTCGTTCATTTTTCTTTTAAAATATAGTCATTTTCTGCCCCAATATTCACTAATTTATTTGTAGTGAGCATTTTAGCAAACCATTGAAAAAAAACGCTAATAGGGAACTCTTCCCGATTAGCGACCGGGGAGGGTCGCTAATAAGTCCATGGGTTTCCCCATATTAAAAATGGCAAAAAATGCGACGCCTGAAAAGATGAAATATTATCCAAAAAAGGTAACCTATACGCAAAGCACTCAATCACTCGAACAGGAACGTTTATCCAACACATTTATGTAAGTAAAAACTGATCACGTGATACACTGAAGGCGAAAAGAAGGCGGAAACCCAGATTTTGCGGGCTCTCTCGTATGATATTCGAGGTCCGCGCTGAATTCGGCACCCCTGCAGTCGGTGACGACATTTGACATCCCCTGCCCACATTGCAAGCTTCAGCAACACCTCATTTTCATTTCTCTCTTTTCCCCTTTCTTTCCCTTCTTGAGCTATTTGCGACCATGTCAGGCGCAAATAGGAAATATGAGTTGCGACACATTTTTAACCGCCATGCTGTGCACAGTTAAGCGATTCACTATGGGAAAACGGCAATCAATTGAAAAAGGAATGTCGATTCAGAATAAAAAAGGTGCATCATCCTAATGTGCATCGCTTTTCATCATAGAGGGCCCAAACACACACGTTTTGGATAAGAAACTCGTCATTTTCATTTAAACTCACCTGAAACGTCCCACCAGAAACATCGACAACCGTAAAGTAATTAAATTTGATAACCAAAGTATGGCTAACCTTTTGACGATGTTTTTACCCTGTTTTCTCCCGCCAGTTTTTCTGTAGGGAGGTAGGTCGCAAATCGGAAAGGGTCGCTAATTAGGCACCTTACCCTACACGGATAAATAATATCATCGGCAGAACGGGAAAGTACAAGCGTTTATATACAGCATTGGGTGGGAAGAATATAATAAGCCTTTAGGTGCAAGACGATAACTGCAGACACATGAGCAAACAAATATGCATAATATTTGGCTTTTGCATTTAGCTAAGCAGTTGTAATCTGTTTATGCAATCCCATTGCTCGTGTATCTTTGATAAATTTCGCAACGTGCAAAAGCTTCGATATCCAAGAATAGTGCATACTAAATTCTAGTTGCTAGAAGTATGTTTACAAGCTCATTACGAGCTGACAGTCACTCTGGTTAACTCACGTGGCGCCATTTTGCTGAGCAGTCCGCCGTACTTTCTCTGCCAGGTGTAAGTGTCCAGGGAGATGCCCTTTTTGAGTGCGCGCCGGTGCGGCGGCGGCCGGCGGCTGGCGGCCGGGGAAGCGGTGGCCTCGGCGCCCCGTCGGCCCTCTGAGGTCAGCGATGGGGCAGGGGTTAGTACTGTAGAACAATGAAATAATCGGCTCAGTGCATAGGGAGAAATGGGTGAAACAGTCTCTGAAAGGACTAGCAAGAGAGATGGCAAAAATAAAACATAATTTGAAACATTTAATAAGGGCTTATTTAACCCGCGCCCTGCTGGGGGGGGGTGTTTGAACACCCCCCCCTTGTGGTTTTTCGCGAATATCTCAAAAACGGCGGCGCGGAGCGCCGCCGTTTTTGGTACACCTTATCATACATCAATTCTACACATGTTGTGAAAATTTCAGACCAAGGTCATTCAAGGTCAGGTCACCAGGTTACTTGAACTGACCTCACCTCATAAAAACTTTCAATGTCTGTCATAGCTACACCGAGTGACCGATCGCTTTGAAACTTTCAGCGATTGCTAAGAGCAATAGCATGTACAAAATGTATATCTCAGAATTTTGATATCGATGACCTAAGGTCAGGTCAATTTTGCGACCTCCCCATTATAAGTCAATGGGAGAAAATTGAAATGCGCCTCTTTTGGATGAAAGACATTATAAACACTCCCAAACACCGAATTACAAGTGGTTTAGACACACTGAGCTTGAAAATGGTGTCCGTGACCCTTGTTTATGCCCTGAGGTCATCTTAGGTCACGAATGGTATCTATCAGTTTTTCGCAAATAACTTTTGATAGAGGCATGCTAGAGCGATGAAAACGCCTTAGATGTGTTCAGCTCGACGATACGGATCGACTGATATGCAACATGACCCTTTCCGGTCAGGTCATGACCTTGACCTGAGGTCAAATTTTCAAGTTGACCTTTCAAGGTCAAGTTATAGTTCATTCGATGCGTCTTGACGAGAGGAACACGATGCCGGTAAAAGTAAGCTCGTACAAGGCTTGGGTCAAAAGTTATTGCAGAAAAACTGTTTTCGAAAAAATCGGCTATTTTTGCAGTTTTTGCCCCCTGCAGGCAAAACCGTTGACGTTAGGTCAAATCTGAGAGAATTACTCAGAAAGGGCGTTAATAGGGCTATCGAATGCGCTTTTCCGCGGCGCTGTAGCTCTATTGGTTCCCGAGTTATGCGTTGGCTTCTTGGAAATTTTCGACATTCGACCTGGAAATCGGCGAAATTTTGCCTTCAATGACCTCTGGTGACCTGACCTTTGACCTGACCAAAAAATTGACCGAAGTGATTTCGTCATTATTTTTGACGCTCTTTCGAACGCCGCCTTCCGCGTATCGCTACGTGGCCCAGCAGCCGAGTTACAAGGGGGGGTGTTCAAACACCCCCCCCCCAGCAGGGCGTGGAAATCCAGGACCCCCAGCAGGGCGCGGGTTTAAGGCTCTATTCGGACGAATGCTAGCGAAACAGCATCTGTAGGATTAGTCCTGTTTGTAATACTGAATTGTTTAAGAAACACAAGTTTTTTTTATCCAAAGACTGTTTGGCAAATAACTGGGAAATTGCCAACGATAGGGAAGCTGAGCCGTTTGCACACTGGCATGTGATAGGCTGGACTGCCAGCTATATTCTACCTGTGATTGGCTGAACCACGGCTCTTGGCCGGGCCCGCGGAGCCAGCGGAGGTACGTTGAGGAAACTCAGCAGGGCAAAGTACATGCTATTCTGCAGCCTGGAAACGAAATTAGAAAACGGTGGCCACCACTTTTCGTAAATATTTCACACGCTGAGTCAGAATCTTTGTTTCTCTGCATTTGGCACAACTTTTTTAAACCAAATTCTTTCAAACCACATTCATCAAATTTATAGCATGGGAAACGATTTCTCTACGACACAAAACCACGAACTGTGCATAAATAAAGGCATATGACATTATTTTAAAAAAGTTGCTTCAAGTGATTTTAAATAAAACCACAAACCCTTAATTCAAATACTATCTGCGTGCAAGTTTATAGTGCCACATAACCAAAACTCTGACCCACGGACCTGGCGACAATTTTGCCGGCGTCTGCGGAGATACAGAGGCCCGCCACGGCCTTGTGGAGAGCAATGGACGTCACGCAGTAGCCAGAGACCGTCTTGTGGACGTACACCCAGCCCGTCACGGAACCTGCCCGAAAAAAAAACATACGCTATGACTAAGCTTGTTGGGAGATATACACTTAGGCCAAGTAAGCCACTGAGCCTGTCCGAAACACAAACCAGACACGGGAGAGAAAAAGGAAAATATCAATTAAGCCGGCATGGCGTCTAAATGCAGACGTTTACGCACACGATTGAAATAATTGTAAAGACTAAAGGTCAATTACCACTAGTCAATATGAATATACCGATCCCGAGGAATATAAGGCAGGAAATGACGCAAAGAACCTAGTGGTCGCCACGGTTGGCACACATACCTGATATAATCATCCCGGCGTCCGCCGTCATGCTGACTGCTGTCACTGGTGCCGTGTGGTCCCGAATCACCTGACGGGTCTGACCTGACGGTCACACGTCAGGCCACAGGTCAGGTCAGGTCGCAAGTAGGTCACAGGGCAAGGTTACAGCTTACAGGGTAAGATCACATAGTGAGGTCGCCGTTCAGGTCGAAGAAAAGCAGAACTGCCGGTCAAAGGTTAAGTCACAAATCAAATCACAGACCAAAGGCCAGGTCACAGATCAGGTCAGAGTGAAGTCACAGGTCAGAACACAGGTTAGGTGACTGAGTGAGGTCACAGGGTAGGGTCACAGGTCAGGTCACTGAAATTGTGCAAAATGTACCCAGAAATTGAGATAATATGCCAACTAAGCCCGATAACTTGACTAGGAAGTCCCCATTACCTTATTTTCAGCATGGCAAACACTATGACTATCACCCCTGACGCGAATTAAAGTGGCCAGTTACCTGTGCCTACGTCCCAGGCCATGACTAGGCAGTCGTCTCCGCCTGACGCGGCCGTGTGACTAACATAGGCAGGGTAGGCAACGCAGGTCACCGCTGCCTCGTGGCCCACCAGCACCTGTGGCAGTCAGCCAGTCGGGGCATGACACAGTCAGTTTATAGTATTGACACTGACAAGTGCTACAATAAGGCAGCTGCACCGCACTGCATGCTACATAAGGCATGATGCATAACTGATTCACGTCGCGTATTCAGTTATAAACATGATAATTATTGGTTATACATATGATTCATAATTTACCATATTTATGGTCAGTAGTCTGAACGAAATTCGTAGACACATGTATCTTGATGTGTCATCCTAAATGGTGGCTCAACTCAGCTCCGTCTCGTTGCGATGAACAGTGCAACCAGACGAATTTATGACGTCATTTTGACACCACTCAGACTGACCTGGGTGAGCCGTCCCTCTGCGATGGTCCACACCTTCAGCGAGGCGTCATTGGAGCCCGTGATGACGTGTAGACTGTCACTGCTGACGTCAAAACAGCGTATGGCGTCATTGTGGCTAATGGTGTATTTGGTGTGCTCCTTGCTCAGCGTCCACACATAGAGCCTGGAAGTCAAATGTGAGAGAACGTTAGTTTCAAGATGGGTGGGCACTTGGAACACAGGTGCTTCTAACAAATTTTATTTTATTGCAAAGATGCAAGATGCAAGATGCAAATGTTGCTTTAGGACGGGCAGAGTTAACCTTTTGATTCGTATGATCGGGAGCAAAATACAAGCTGTGTTACTGTGACAAAAAAAAAATGTTCGCTTCACAACCTCTCATCGAACCATTCATATTTCATAACAGTGCCACTAAGCAGAAGATCTCTCAATTATCTACCTAACGTAGCCACGTACAGTTCTTTGAGAATACCTGAGGACCTCTCACCGTAAGAATAAAAACAGTGCGTTCATTATAATTGGAAATATGGGGACGATTTTCACTGTTATTATGTGGTGCTGACTCACTGACTGCCCTCGCTGCTGCCGGAGACGGCGTGACTGCGGTCCGGAGTGACTCGGATCATATGACCCGGACCGTGACAGGTCAGCAGCACGATACCCGTCTCCACCTGCCACAGCTGATAAAGGGGGCAGAGGTCACTGACACTGACACACTGACACGCTGACACTGACACATTGAAAGGTCAGGAGCGCGATAGCGGTCTCCACCTGCCACAGCTGATATACAGGGTACAGGTCAGTGACACTAACACTGACACTGACACATTGACACTGACACCTGACACTGACACAGGGCGGCAGCACGATACTGGTCTCTAGCTGCCTCAGCTGGTATACGGGGCAGAGGTCAGTGATATTGACACTGACGCAGATCAACAGGACTATACTGACCGACATCTACCTGCCACAGCTAATGACACGGGCCACAATATATAAACTCGTCCGCACGCTGTGCTCGTTCGTTTATAAATCGGCGTTATGTAGCTTCATCAGTATTGCCCTCACCTACCCCAGCCGGTATTTCGTTAACATGTTGACATTGTATTATGTTTGTCTTCAGCGACGATTCAACAGAACGTCGCAATTCGCACATGTGTGGCCCATGTCTTACCATCAGAACTCCGTCGCTGTCCGCAGACAGTGTCTGTTTGCTGTCCGATAACACACTGAGACACACCACCGGCGCCTGGTGTCCTGAGGAAATGACACAGACGTCATTAAGACATGATAATATCAGTAACACATCACATGACACTTCAGCCATCTGTGAACGCGTTATATGTGAAATCGGCAGCGTTCGACATGAATCTCGAGTCAATATTTGTATTTCCTTCATCTTCTTCAATAATTTGAATTTATTTCACCTCAGTAGTAAGAGATATTACGGACTCAATTCTTAATATGTTAATCTTTAATCCTTAGCATCATAACACTCCACCCCAGTTTTACCACTGAGGTCACCCGCCCATCGATGACGTCACAGCCTTCTCCACCACTCACCGTGAACGCGGACACCACCATATTGAGAGTCAGTCCCCAGACGCGTATGGAGCTATCTCGTGAGCCGCTGACTGCATACAGTCCGTTCGGGGCGAACTGGACACAGGTCACGGCCCCCGTGTGACCCTCCAGGGTGGCGTGCAGGTCACCAGAGGGCACCAGCCACACCTTGAGGTGCGAGTCGCTGGAACCTGGGGGCGGGAGGGAGAGGGGCGGCAAATTTATTAGATATTGTTTCTTTATTTTTGACATTCAGGGTAAGAAAGGCATTCACGGAGCACCTAAGAAAGGTTAGAAGTGAATGCAATTACGCCTGAAAACGTATAAGATAAGCCATCGTTGAAATGTTTCAAACACAACTCGAATATGAAGCAGATCACACTGATTTGGGCTGTCAGAGTACAGAAGCCCTAAAGGCAGAACAAAAATGCAAGTAACCGTAATAAATGTCATTTTCTCCGCCCAAATGTGTGACTCTAAGCCAGCTCCTATTTTCACAAGCTTCTCCTCGTCTGTCATCCGGCTCAAACAGTCTAATTTCCAACACTTACCCGTGACGACCATGCTCTGGTCGGCCGATATATCCAGACAGGTGATGTCGGCGGTATGTTCCACGGGTATCTTTTTCCGGTCGGACAGGTACACCCCTCGGCTTCACGGTCAGCGGCTGGACGTGGGTTACCAGTACCCGGCGGTCGCCTGAAGAGAGGGAGAGATTAATGAAAATGATTCAAAGCCGTTAAAAAGTCAAAATCAAATTGCAATATCGATAATAATAACTTTTTATTATCAGTGGTTTTGTCAAAATGCTTTTAGTACCGGTCTCCACTGCCATGATTGATATTTGATTATCAAACATATCAAAGCTGCACCGATTTTACAACAAGGAATGGTTCAATGGCTGCCACATGGGTATGGAATATCAGGAGCACACTCGGGTACTCGATAGTCGATACAACGTGCAACTCAAAAACATTTCCACGTTTCCGTATACCTGTCATTTCCTCACACTGAATGAAGTGCTCCACCGTATACGATGCTACAAAATCAACATCGTATCGCATACTCCAAATCAACCCCACTTATTCGATAGAAACCGACCGATTTCACCCACCTGCCGTGATGAGCAGCCTGCCGTGCGATGTGAACAGAGCAGCCAGTACCGGACTGCCGTGCTTGGTGAGCGTCTTCAGCAGCTTGGAGGACGGTATGTCGTACACGTACACCTTGGAGTCGCGGCAGCCGACCACGCACAGGTTACCGTCCTCAGATGACGTCACTGAGGTCACCTGACCAATCAGAGAGGGTGTTTGGTGGGATCAGCCAATCAGCGTACTGTTCTTAGATGGGGTCACAGAGGTCACCTGCCAAACAGCCAATCAGTGAAAGTGCTATTCGAGATCAGCCAATCAGCATTAGGGTTTTGCTGTGACACCACTGAGGTCACGTGCCTCAGACAATGTCAGGCTACCAATCATTGTTGACGGTTTTTACGAGGCGGCTCACGTCAGATGGCAGGCAATAAATCAAAATGAAGGACGCCAGTAAGGGGAACTCAATTATAGAACAACATTTATTTACGATAATCTTAGTTTTTAGTGTTACCATGAAGATAAATGTTATGACGTTTTGGTTTTACGTCTAACAGCAACGCCAACAGCAACACAATTGAAGTTTAATATTGAGCAGCATTCTTTTGCCTTACGAGATAATCGAAAACTTATGATCATTGTCATAGGATGGCTGAGTTATCACTAACAGCAACATCAATACCGAATCAGCTACTGTTAACGCCAGACCCCTTGAGACCCTAATTTTTCGCGATTACTTTTAAATGCGTGAAGGAATTTCAACCAAGCTCAGGACATGGCCGTTTCAAGACAGGCCGAAACTTTTACAATTTAGATATTTTATCGCCATTTCAACATTTCAGGCACTTGTCATTGACTCGTAATGTTAAATTTCGAGCAAGATTTCATCCGGTGTGTAGAGGCTATCACCAGTCAGTCTGTGATACGTTATGACGTCACAGCTAAGCCCCGCCTCTGTGGTCTTGGCCTGCGGCGGTTTCGGGCCGGCGCGCGGTCACTCTCGCTGTGGCGGGGAGCGGGGACGGGCGACGGTCGAGCGGTGCCGAAAGCCGGCGGAGTTGTGCGTAGCGTCTTGGCTGACAGTGCCCAGAGAGCGACATGATGACTAAGGAGTCATAAATGCTCAATGCGCATTGCTTCTACAATGCTGATATGTTCGCTGATATATTTTTTTTTTCTATAAGCTGCAAATGACGGGCAGATGGCATATAACTGACATAAGGTTAGGAAATATTCAGCTGTATTTAAAGCCTATGGCGTTGCAGATAATGCGATAATGGGATGTCGGATGTCACCAAGTAGCTGCCGATTTGTACATCGCTATGCAACCATCGAACAACGCAATAATAAGTTAATTGCCTGAGCTTCACATCATACGGCTCGCTCGTATTTCAAACAGATACCCTACATCGAAAATCGTATTTATTAGGAATCGTTAACGTTTGTTCGAAGCACGACTGAGTAGTAGGTTGAGGAGTGATGGTCCTCTTGGTCCTATATACAAGAGTCAACAAGAGCCTAACATTTACTTGACCGTCTGCTGCAATTGACTCATAGCACGTGAAGCGTCAGCGAAATTCATAGTCCTTCACAGATGGCAGGGGTGTCGTTTGTACAGAGGTCGCTGATGGGCACGAGTCAATGCCGCAGTCGTGGGCGGAGCCTAATGTCATATGACGTAGAAAGCCTCTATCCATGGAAAAACAGTTAACATTACGAGTCAATGACAAGTGCCTGAAATATTGAAATGGCGATAAAATATCTAAATTGTAAAAGTTTCGGCCTGTCTTGAAACGGCCATGTCCTGAGCTTGGTTGAAATTCCTTCACGCATTTAAAAGTAATCGCGAAAAATTAGGGTCTCAAGGGTCTGGCGTTAACAGTAATCGGCGAAGAGCCAGCCGCTGTAAGTAACTGACTAGAGTTGCAAAGTTTCCCCAAAGGCTGCTACCGGCACAACCCCGCCCCACAAAATTTTTTGGGGATAACGGCATGCTACCACGCCCAAAGCAAAAACCACCAAATTACCGGCATACTAAAAACCTGCATTGTTGATTCCAAGTAAATGGCGAAGTACTTGTATGAACAGCATTATGACATATATATGTTTTCAAATATAACCTTATGTTCAATGATTGCGAAATGCAAATGGTTCCAAAATTAATTACAAAATGAATATATTTCGGACACTGTCCTTCTTCAGTTCAGAATTGCAAATTAAATCATTTAGTCACAACAGCGCCAGAATATGTCGATAACAGCTAAGTGCTTAGCTAGCAAACTTAGCTGTTATCGACATATTCTGGCGCTGTTGTGACTAAATGATTTAATTTGCAATTCTGAACTGAAGAAGGACAGTGTCCGAAATATATCATTTTGTAATTAATTTTGGAACCATTTGCATTTCGCAATCATTGAACATAAGGTTATATTGAAAACATATATTGTTGATTCCAGTTTACCCCTACAAGAGATGCCACATTTTCCTCTTAGTGTCCAAAGTTTGAATCATATGCTAATAATTTTTTTTGCAAAACCAAAAATACCGGCATGTTACCGGCAAGACATGCCAGATACCACAAAAAAACCTGCGGTAGTGAAAAATTACCGGCATGCCGGTAATGCGGTAGGGAAACTTTGCAACTCTATAACTGACCAAACACCGCACGGCATTACCGACCTGACTCTGGTGGTTTTTCAGCGTATGTAACGGACTGCCAGTGGTAAAGCTGTGCACATAAACCGTCATATCCAGACAGGCGGTAAGCAGAAACGTCTGAAAAAGAGAGACTCTGGTTTGGTTAACCCAGATATATGTACAGAAACATTCGTTTTCAAAGGTGACGTGAGTTGATGCACTGCATTACACAGGTCAGAAAAAAAAACTATAAAAAAACAGGGGAGCAATACAAAAAGCTAAATAACAAAAAGCTGGTCCTATCCAAGGCGTTTCAATTTTCACATAACTCCAAAAACATTTTGGCACCCTGATCCTAGCTGTAATACGTTTATAACTGTGATAACCATTGATACTGAGAAAAAATCAACAGTTGAAATAAGACGTAACTTCGTGCCAAAACTTCCGTATGCCACTACAATCTACATGCACCGTACAGTTATCCCCTCTCTACGGCCGGTGTCCCTCCCATTCAGTGGTTTATTCTTACCGCTCCGCCCGAGACGGACATATGGCTGACAGCCGACGGCATGATGATCTCATTCAGCACGGTTAGAGACTCCAGCGACCACAGGATCACTGTCTTGTCGTGGGAGCCTGAAACAGATCAAGGCAGCGACTATCGTCTGATCCAGTGGAGCAGACAACAGAATCACTGTCTTATCGTGGGACCTTGAGAAAAAGAGATACATACTAAAGTCTGAACTCTTATCTTCTGCACCATTGTAAAAAGAGGTGAAAAAGATGTTTGCAGTTTACAACATCTGTTGCTGCATTTGACGAAAAGGTATCAGCATGCTCTGATAATAAGCATGTTTGTGAATATGTACATCGCTTTTATCTTCAGTGTCTCGATTCGGTACTGACCTGAGGCCAGGACCTCTGCCTCGGCGTTGACCTGAAGACAGGTGACCGGTCCTCTGTGCTGCGACAGCTGGTGGGGCTCACTGCTGCCACCTGGCGGACAGGAAAAACAATTGATCATAAATCAGCCTGGGTTATGCTTATTTGGTAATCCAGGTATAATAAGAACTGCTTACAGATTAATTGCCATATTCACACGTCCGTGCACATAACTACGAACGGTTTGTAGCAAAGCGATCGTCTCATATTTCAACGTCAATAAAGCCATAATGTTGGAGCGATGATCTTCACCGATCATCGTTACGATCCTCGTTCCCCATTTCCCACTGCTCATAAAACGCATACCACCAATCTGTTCCGATCCAGTGACGTATTACGTACCTTCGGCGCCCGGCAGCCGGGTGACGTACAGACAGCTGTCCTCTCCGCCGCTGACCACCACGTCACCGTGCCGGGCCAGTGATGTCACGGCCACGCACAGCACGCAGGCGATGTGGCGGCTGAAAGCGGCGCACGGTGGACGGGGCGGAGGCATTTGGGGGAAACGTTTTCTAATAATGCACAATAAACAACACCGTTTTATTTTGTCTTTGACTGACATATGTTACTGTCCCACTGTCCTTAGTAAGCTAGCTTTAAAAACAATCATCGGAAGTTGCTGATATGATTCATAGCAAGAGTAAAGTCTATAAAGTTTAATCGGCTCGCACGCATAACCCACAACAGATGAACAGACCAAACTACTCACCGCACATAATAAATGCAGTACACCAGCAATAACTATTTTCAATGGTATGGTAGTTTTAAGTCCTGCTCCGTAAGCTGTATAGTGTCCATCTCCATAATTTGAACTAACATATCAGACTAGGATTAGGCATACCAGGTCAGTCTATCTCTGCAGAGGCCAGCTGAGTCAGGATCACCACTCACTCGATGGTGATGAGCGGCTGGTGACTGGTGGCGCTCCACACCATCACCAGACAGTCCTCGGCACCAGAGACCACGTATCGTCCGTCCGGGGACGGGTACACACAGGTCACGTCACCCGTGTGACCTGACCAGAGGAGGGGGGAGGGGGGTTGAGAGGTGGGGAAGGGAGGAAGGGTAGATATAGTCAGCCACGGTGGAGTGAAAATAGGTAGCTTTGTAAGTTGGAACTCATGTTAGGCGTTACTCTCAATGCAAGTTGAGATGCATCAACCTATGCATTCGGTTAGCTTTATCAATTGACGCCTTAACCCCGCCCCGCTGGGGGGGCAGAATCTGCCCCCCTCCCGTTTTTTGCCAATAACTTCTAAACGCGTTACGCCAGCGACGTCAAACGTTCAGTACCTTATCATACATCAATTTGACACGTTCCCTGAAAATTTGAGCGAAATCCGTCGGAAAATTTTTTGAGAATTGACGTTTTAGTGACGTCATGTTCGCCATTTTCGCCTCAAAAACGGCAAAATTTCAAACGCCGCTAACATCTTCATTTTTAAAGAAATCAAGACGTAACAAAAAAGGTTATACGTGATTCTACTTTGTCTATCAAATGGCTATCTCGGTTTTTTGAAAATTTTGGATTTTGGCCAAAATTTTTCCAAAAAACTGACTTTTTTGGGAAAATATTTATAAATCCAAAATTTTGAGTGTATAAAAAACGGAATATATGTCAAAGAAGTGGTCTATGTGCACCTACATACCAATTTTTAGAAGAATCGGTTCAAAAATGTGGGAGTTATTCAAAATTTTATGACGTCACGACACACAAAATTTTGAAAAATGATTTTTTTGGAAGTTCTAGACCTCGTACGGAAACAAATTAGCACCATTCGATTCGCCGTGAAAAACTGCATCGGATAGACACCTTTTTAGGCCTTAACAACCAACTTCAAAATTTGACCTCATTTGACCTGACCTTGACCTGACCTCGACCTGAAATTCATCCAGAGGTGGTCCATATCACTCATTGAGTGTGCCTATTGAATTCCATGAGTAAAATGACCCATAAAACATGTGTCGCACATGCCCTTTTCTATATTTTTGTTTTTGGTGACCTGACCTGACCTGACCTGACCTTGACTTTGACCTTTGAATGACATTGTGTGCAACGAATATTGTCTTGGTAGTCTAAGAACACGTTTTGGGCGATCAGTCTCAGTCCATTCTTCGGCAACTACGGTGCAAGGCCGATACTGTAGAAACTTGCATTTTGTACCCTTGACCTGACCTTGACCTGACCTCTGACCTACTTAAGCAAAAAATTTGGGCTCTTAAGATCCGCCTTGTTGAGAGCTTTCGATTGCCGTTTTCCCCGTCTTTCTACGACCATCGGTTCGGAAGTTAGACAGGGGGGGCAGAATCTGCCCCCCCCCCCAAGGGCGCGTATGGCTGAATAGCCCAGCGGGGCGCGGGTTAAATGTCACGAAAAAGCGTTCACATTTCACGGTTCTACCAAAATAAGTGTTTGTATAGAATGCACTTGCTACCATGCTACCCGCTATACTCACATTTACAATATTTTATAAAAATACACATCTACGAGCATAATGTTTCGGGAATGCTCTCAACCGAGCAAGCACAAGAAATATACTCGTACTAAGAAGAAGAAAAACAGCACCCGATGCAATAAGCTTCGTTATGCAAGAGACAATAGTTCGTATTACAGTCATGTGCCGTTTTTAAGCATCTCACCCACCTCTGTACGTGTGCACCAGTTTTGATGTCAGCAGTCTCCAGAGGTGAAAGCAGCGACCGCCACAGGCCACGTACACGTGTACCCCGTCCGGTGCCGGAGAGTACAGCTGTACCGCTTCTGGCAGTGGCAGGTCTGTACCACACAGGTACAGGAGGTTTATAGGTAAACCGGTGAGGTACAGATACGGGAACACGATGGAACGAGATATGAAACTGCGGGAAAAAATGTGGTGAAAATGGAAACAGTAAGGGATGGCGTATGTGTAGAGTTTCGGCTTCAACAATTCACACCAAGCTCAAGAGCTGAAATGGTCGAAATAGCGAAAACTGATTGCAAATACCCACGTTTATAGTACA
This sequence comes from Amphibalanus amphitrite, assembly GCF_019059575.1. Taxonomy (NCBI): domain Eukaryota; kingdom Metazoa; phylum Arthropoda; class Thecostraca; order Balanomorpha; family Balanidae; genus Amphibalanus; species Amphibalanus amphitrite. Next base: position 26,025 of record NW_024883656.1, read on the forward strand.
CTTAAATGCAACGTGATAGCCACTATTTCATTCTTTTTATAATTCATAATCAAGAAAATATGAAATGAATCGAAAGCTATAATCATACCACTTGTTTCCCGTCCAATCTACCGAATCGCTAAAAACAGATATCTTGCGGCACAGCCTACCTTCAGGCGCTGACCCCTACTACTGCCATCTACCGTCAATTTTCAACGCTACGCGTAATGCGGCACAGCATACCACTGCAGGCGTTGACCACTAGCGACATCTCTCGGCCGCGGGCGCAGGCTCGTCCGAATAGCTATTCAAGGCAGCATCGGCGGAGGTCGCTAAGCTCGGCTGTGTCGCCAACCGACGCAGTCTGTCCAACAGACTAGCCGAATACTCCAGACTGTGTAGCACAGTCTAGTGACTAAATCAGGCAGCTGGTTGCTGCCTGCTCCAGACTTCATCGCACGGACTACGTAACTAATGTCACCTACCTACACTGTCACCTACACTGAGTCAGGCAGACCGCCAGGCTATCTAAATGCCTCCTACCTCAGACTGACACAGCCAACTCCTGTCACCTACCCCAGACTGTGTCGGGCAGACTGGTGCGTATCCAGACAGTGGCCGGCACCAGTAGTGGCCTGGTCTGTCTCGACGCACCAGTCGACCACAGAGCCCAGCAGGTGACTCAGAGGTGACCCGACCGAGCCAGAACAGTGGTGGAGCCACACCAGCAGCTGCGGCGCCAGCTGATCGCGCCAATCGCCGCTCAGGCCTGGAAGGTATGGTGACGTTACAAGGGGGTCCAGCTGATCGAATCCATCACGGGTTAGGTTTGGAGCGGTGATGATGTTACAATGCGCAACAGATACAGATACAGATACAGAATGCCCCATACGAAGTGAAGGTTTCAGAATAGTATTTTTTATACATGCACATTTTTTTATACATTTTTATACTTGAATTTGCTAAATAAGAGTCTAAATAAGAAATCTAAGTAAGATATATACGATAGGCGTTATCACAAGTGTATTCGCGGCCATTGGGGCGACGTAAGAAAAGAAGAAAACAACTGGCCCCAAGAACTTTAAAGTATCAGTTAGCATGCACCTTTTCCTTGATCTGTAGAGAATTTACCATTAATTGCTAGAGAAAATTGCATTTAAAATCTTCCATTTATGCTTTTTTCATCGTTTGCACAATATGTTCTTTTACTAAGCTAGAAACACTACTTAGAAATAGTTCCCGCATCATCGTCAAGAACAATAGGGAAGGCTTGAAGTGAATACAATAATCTAAACGGTTTTGTTATCTATGAGAAGACACTTCTAAAATTGCCTGTAGAAATATTGAAGGCAAAAGTTCAACTTTTTCACAAGACGGATGTCTATAAACCTACTCAACGTGTGACAACTCAGCCGGTATTTCGTCGCCTACAGCCCAGCTTTCCCTAGTGACCGATAGAGGCGCTGCTATCGATGTCCGCCTGTGCCGCCTAACGAAGAGCCTTATACGCGTCTTAGTGGGTTAACCGCTGACCGAAGGGTAATGAAATGTTTAAACTCGTCGAACATGGTAATGCAATACTCTTACTTTAAATAGTTTAAGCGCCATGACGGACAAAATCTGCTGAGACAATCTCCCACCAGACTGTATCTCAGACATCCAATCAGACTGGTACCAAACTTTAAATCACTTCCACCGCTATCACCGCCAGGAAGTTTCGCATGCGTCCAATCCACTGTCATGCGGCCGGAAAACTTTGAATGAAAACCGCAGTGGAAAGTCCTACTAATCAGTAGAAGATCTTTGTGAATTGTGATCTTATGCTCATGAAACATTATAGATAAATGATTATACCTGTGGTTTTACACTAGCTTTCAATATCATCATTGGCAAGAAGAAAAATCGTCATGGCTTTTCCATCACCCTCAATCTGTCCTATTGCACGTCATCCTGGAGGCTGTAAGTGCACACAAAAAATCTTACTTATGTACGACAGCCATTATTTTCTACACCAGCGTACAATCTTGTCATTAATAGATATACACTGTAAATATTGTAGAATGTAATACACTGAAATAAAGAAATAAATTGAAATAAATTGTCGCCGGACCTATTCCCGATCACTTTAGAGCCACTATCTCACACCATACCTATAGTTTTCTGCAGCGCGTGGTGGACCAGCTCCGTCTCCCAGTCCAGGAAGCGGTACCGGGTGGCAGACACCACCCTCTGAAGGTGCCGGGTGCCGCGCAGCCGCGCCGACTGCCACATGTAGCGAAAGTTGCACAGCAGAATCAGCTTCAACCGCTCCAGGTCACCTGGTGGGGCATAGAGGGAGAGATATAGGGGTTAGTTTGGGAGTGAGAAGGGTAGAATGCAGACTGAGTCAGTTTAGACTCACTGGGAGAGAACCGCAACAATGCATCGGGACTCGGGTCTATTTATTATTTAATCCCTGTTTTCAGTGTCAACAATCGAATGTATAGATCCAGGCACATTTCCAAATGTCACATGAATCACTGGTCGTAACAAGTACAATGGGAATTGATGGCATTGCGACATTTACTACTGCTCTAGACAATAGAGGTAATGTTGCCACTTTACCGACACTTGGGGTTATACATGCTTTATTCCGTAAGGAACTAATACCTCATTAGTTTTACTATAGAGAAAGGAATGATGCTTCTATTATATCGATAACGAGCATTTCACAAACATACAGAATACCTAGACCAAAAGTCATGTTCACATATCCATCTAGACATTGTTCAGTAAGGACGACAGTAGGCACCAATAACCGTGTTTACATAGGGTTCCCTTAATCTTCCCTATTTGTCTCTTAAATGTCCCTTATAAAGGAATCCTCTGTCTCCTTTACCTCGCTTCACTACAAATATGGCGCAACTAAGTCATTCTAGAAGCAGTTTGCAATTGTTACTTACCTTTAGGGCTCTCCCAAATAGCTTCCAGACTAGACACTGAGGTAAAAGTGATAGCACATGAAAGCTCAAAGCAAGAAAAATCAGAAAACTATCTGGCATTTAACATACTTTAAACGGCTGAGCTATTATTCAAGGAGTGTAATCACATCCACGGCAATATCAGAACACCGCACCTGTCGAATTTCCGCCTTGACTTTCTGCCGTTATGCGTTAATGCCACTTAAAAATCCTCAGTCGGCGCACGTGCGCTTGTCGAGTCGGGGACCACATCGGACGATTCGGAACTGCCGGCCAATCAGCACGCCGCTTTTGTGATGTGATAGTTTGAGAACCACTGGATATGGTAGCGTAGCGCCTTTCCAAAAGCTGCTACGCTACCATATCCAGTGGTTCTCAAACTATCACATCACAAAAGCGGCGTGCTGATTGGCCGGCAGTTCCGAATCGTCCGACTGGTGGTCCCCGACTCGACAAGCGCACGTGCGCCGACTGAGGATTTTTAAGTGGCATTAACGCATAAACGGCAGAAAGTCAAGGCGGAAATTCGACAGGTGCGGTGTTCTGATATTGCCGTGGATGTGATTACACCTCCTTGAATAATAGCTCAGCCGTTTAAAGTATGTTAAATGCCAGATAGTTTTCTGATTTTTCTTGCTTTGAGCTTTCATGTGCTATCACTTTTACCTCAGTGTCTAGTCTGGAAGCTATTTGGGAGAGCCCTAAAGGTAAGTAACAATTGCAAACTGCTTCTAGAATGACTTAGTTGCGCCATATTTGTAGTGAAGCGAGGTAAAGGAGACAGAGGATTCCTTTATAAGGGACATTTAAGAGACAAATAGGGGAAGATTAAGGGAACCCTATGTAAACACGGTTATTGGTGCCTACTGTCGTCCTTACTGAACAATGTCTAGATGGAATATGTGAACATGACTTTTGGTCTAGGTATTCTGTATGTTTGTGAAATGCTCGTTATCGATATAATAGAAGCATCATTCCTTTCTCTATAGTAAAACTAATGAGGTATTAGTTCCTTACGGAATAAAGCATGTATAACCCCAAGTGTCGGTAAAGTGGCAACATTACCTCTATTGTCTAGAGCAGTAGTAAATGTCGCAATGCCATCAATTCCCATTGTACTTGTTACGACCAGTCTGATTCATGTGACATTTGGAAATGTGCCTGGATCTATACATTCGATTGTTGACACTGAAAACAGGGATTAAATAATAAATAGACCCGAGTCCCGATGCATTGTTGCGGTTCTCTCCCAGTGAGTCTAAACTGACTCAGTCTGCATTCTACCCTTCTCACTCCCAAACTAACCCCTATATCTCTCCCTCTATGCCCCACCAGGTGACCTGGAGCGGTTGAAGCTGATTCTGCTGTGCAACTTTCGCTACATGTGGCAGTCGGCGCGGCTGCGCGGCACCCGGCACCTTCAGAGGGTGGTGTCTGCCACCCGGTACCGCTTCCTGGACTGGGAGACGGAGCTGGTCCACCACGCGCTGCAGAAAACTATAGGTATGGTGTGAGATAGTGGCTCTAAAGTGATCGGGAATAGGTCCGGCGACAATTTATTTCAATTTATTTCTTTATTTCAGTGTATTACATTCTACAATATTTACAGTGTATATCTATTAATGACAAGATTGTACGCTGGTGTAGAAAATAATGGCTGTCGTACATAAGTAAGATCTTTTTTGTGTGCACTTACAGCCTCCAGGATGACGTGCAATAGGACAGATTGAGGGTGATGGAAAAGCCATGACGATTTTTCTTCTTGCCAATGATGATATTGAAAGCTAGTGTAAAACCACAGGTATAATCATTTATCTATAATGTTTCATGAGCATAAGATCACAATTCACAAAGATCTTCTACTGATTAGTAGGACTTTCCACTGCGGTTTTCATTCAAAGTTTTCCGGCCGCATGACAGTGGATTGGACGCATGCGAAACTTCCTGGCGGTGATAGCGGTGGAAGTGATTTAAAGTTTGGTACCAGTCTGATTGGATGTCTGAGATACAGTCTGGTGGGAGATTGTCTCAGCAGATTTTGTCCGTCATGGCGCTTAAACTATTTAAAGTAAGAGTATTGCATTACCATGTTCGACGAGTTTAAACATTTCATTACCCTTCGGTCAGCGGTTAACCCACTAAGACGCGTATAAGGCTCTTCGTTAGGCGGCACAGGCGGACATCGATAGCAGCGCCTCTATCGGTCACTAGGGAAAGCTGGGCTGTAGGCGACGAAATACCGGCTGAGTTGTCACACGTTGAGTAGGTTTATAGACATCCGTCTTGTGAAAAAGTTGAACTTTTGCCTTCAATATTTCTACAGGCAATTTTAGAAGTGTCTTCTCATAGATAACAAAACCGTTTAGATTATTGTATTCACTTCAAGCCTTCCCTATTGTTCTTGACGATGATGCGGGAACTATTTCTAAGTAGTGTTTCTAGCTTAGTAAAAGAACATATTGTGCAAACGATGAAAAAAGCATAAATGGAAGATTTTAAATGCAATTTTCTCTAGCAATTAATGGTAAATTCTCTACAGATCAAGGAAAAGGTGCATGCTAACTGATACTTTAAAGTTCTTGGGGCCAGTTGTTTTCTTCTTTTCTTACGTCGCCCCAATGGCCGCGAATACACTTGTGATAACGCCTATCGTATATATCTTACTTAGATTTCTTATTTAGACTCTTATTTAGCAAATTCAAGTATAAAAATGTATAAAAAAATGTGCATGTATAAAAAATACTATTCTGAAACCTTCACTTCGTATGGGGCATTCTGTATCTGTATCTGTATCTGTTGCGCATTGTAACATCATCACCGCTCCAAACCTAACCCGTGATGGATTCGATCAGCTGGACCCCCTTGTAACGTCACCATACCTTCCAGGCCTGAGCGGCGATTGGCGCGATCAGCTGGCGCCGCAGCTGCTGGTGTGGCTCCACCACTGTTCTGGCTCGGTCGGGTCACCTCTGAGTCACCTGCTGGGCTCTGTGGTCGACTGGTGCGTGAGACAGACCAGGCCACTACTGGTGCCGGCCACTGTCTGGATACGCACCAGTCTGCCCGACACAGTCTGGGGTAGGTGACAGGAGTCTGGCTGTGTCAGTCTGAGGTAGGAGGCATTTAGATAGCCTGGCGGTCTGCCTGACTCAGTGTAGGTGACAGTGTAGGTAGGTGACATTAGTTACGTAGTCCGTGCGATGAAGTCTGGAGCAGGCAGCAACCAGCTGCCTGATTTAGTCACTAGACTGTGCTACACAGTCTGGAGTATTCGGCTAGTCTGTTGGACAGACTGCGTCGGTTGGCGACACAGCCGAGCTTAGCGACCTCCGCCGATGCTGCCTTGAATAGCTATTCGGACGAGCCTGCGCCCGCGGCCGAGAGATGTCGCTAGTGGTCAACGCCTGCAGTGGTATGCTGTGCCGCATTACGCGTAGCGTTGAAAATTGACGGTAGATGGCAGTAGGGGTCAGCGCCTGAAGGTAGGCTGTGCCGCAAGATATCTGTTTTTAGCGATTCGGTAGATTGGACGGGAAACAAGTGGTATGATTATAGCTTTCGATTCATTTCATATTTTCTTGATTATGAATATTATAAAAAGAATGAAATAGTGGCTATCACGTTGCATTTAAGTGTACTATAAACGTGGGTATTTGCAATCAGTTTTCGCTATTTCGACCATTTCAGCTCTTGAGCTTGGTGTGAATTGTTGAAGCCGAAACTCTACACATACGCCATCCCTCTACTGTTTCCATTTTCACCACATTTTTTCCCGCAGTTTCATATCTCGTTCCATCGTGTTCCCGTATCTGTACCTCACCGGTTTACCTATAAACCTCCTGTACCTGTGTGGTACAGACCTGCCACTGCCAGAAGCGGTACAGCTGTACTCTCCGGCACCGGACGGGGTACACGTGTACGTGGCCTGTGGCGGTCGCTGCTTTCACCTCTGGAGACTGCTGACATCAAAACTGGTGCACACGTACAGAGGTGGGTGAGATGCTTAAAAACGGCACATGACTGTAATACGAACTATTGTCTCTTGCATAACGAAGCTTATTGCATCGGGTGCTGTTTTTCTTCTTCTTAGTACGAGTATATTTCCTCTTGTGCTTGCTCGGTTGAGAGCATTCCCGAAACATTATGCTCGTAGATGTGTATTTTATAAAATATTGTAAATGTGAGTATAGCGGGTAGCATGGTAGCAAGTGCATTCTATACAAACACTTATTTTGGTAGAACCGTGAAATGTGAACGCTTTTTCGTGACATTTAACCCGCGCCCCGCTGGGCTATTCAGCCATACGCGCCCTGCTGGGGGGGGGGGCAGATTCTGCCCCCCCCTGTCTAACTTCCGAACCGATGGTCGTAGAAAGACGGGGAAAACGGCAATCGAAAGCTCTCAACAAGGCGGATCTTAAGAGCCCAAATTTTTTGCTTAAGTAGGTCAGAGGTCAGGTCAAGGTCAGGTCAAGGGTACAAAATGCAAGTTTCTACAGTATCGGCCTTGCACCGTAGTTGCCGAAGAATGGACTGAGACTGATCGCCCAAAACGTGTTCTTAGACTACCAAGACAATATTCGTTGCACACAATGTCATTCAAAGGTCAAAGTCAAGGTCAGGTCAGGTCAGGTCAGGTCACCAAAAACAAAATATAGAAAAGGGCATGTGCGACACATGTTTTATGGGTCATTTTACTCATGGAATTCAATAGGCACACTCAATGAGTGATATGGACCACCTCTGGATGAATTTCAGGTCGAGGTCAGGTCAAGGTCAGGTCAAATGAGGTCAAATTTTGAAGTTGGTTGTTAAGGCCTAAAAAGGTGTCTATCCGATGCAGTTTTTCACGGCGAATCGAATGGTGCTAATTTGTTTCCGTACGAGGTCTAGAACTTCCAAAAAAATCATTTTTCAAAATTTTTGTGTGTCGTGACGTCATAAAATTTTGAATAACTCCCACATTTTTGAACCGATTCTTCTAAAAATTGGTATGTAGGTGCACATAGACCACTTCTTTGACATATATTCCGTTTTTTATACACTCAAAATTTTGGATTTTATAAATATTTTCCCAAAAAAGTCAGTTTTTTTGGAAAAATTTTGGCCAAAATCCAAAATTTTCAAAAAACCGAGATAGCCATTTGATAGACAAAGTAGAATCACGTATAACCTTTTTTGTTACGTCTTGATTTCTTTAAAAATGAAGATGTTAGCGGCGTTTGAAATTTTGCCGTTTTTGAGGCGAAAATGGCGAACATGACGTCACTAAAACGTCAATTTCTCAAAAAATTTTCCGACGGATTTCGCTCAAATTTTCAGGGAACGTGTCAAATTGATGTATGATAAGGTACTGAACGTTTGACGTCGCTGGCGTAACGCGTTTAGAAGTTATTGGCAAAAAACGGGAGGGGGGCAGATTCTGCCCCCCCAGCGGGGCGCGGGTTAAGGCGTCAATTGATAAAGCTAACCGAATGCATAGGTTGATGCATCTCAACTTGCATTGAGAGTAACGCCTAACATGAGTTCCAACTTACAAAGCTACCTATTTTCACTCCACCGTGGCTGACTATATCTACCCTTCCTCCCTTCCCCACCTCTCAACCCCCCTCCCCCCCTCCTCTGGTCAGGTCACACGGGTGACGTGACCTGTGTGTACCCGTCCCCGGACGGACGATACGTGGTCTCTGGTGCCGAGGACTGTCTGGTGATGGTGTGGAGCGCCACCAGTCACCAGCCGCTCATCACCATCGAGTGAGTGGTGATCCTGACTCAGCTGGCCTCTGCAGAGATAGACTGACCTTGGTATGCCTAATCCTAGTCTGATATTGTTAGTTCAAATTATGGAGATGGACACTATACAGCTTACGGAGCAGGACTTAAAACTACCATACCATTGAAAATAGTTATTGCTGGTGTACTGCATTTATTATGTGCGGTGAGTAGTTTGGTCTGTTCATCTGTTGTGGGTTATGCGTGCGAGCCGATTAAACTTTATAGACTTTACTCTTGCTATGAATCATATCAGCAACTTCCGATGATTGTTTTTAAAGCTAGCTTACTAAGGACAGTGGGACAGTAACATATGTCAGTCAAAGACAAAATAAAACGGTGTTGTTTATTGTGCATTATTAGAAAACGTTTCCCCCAAATGCCTCCCGCCCCGTCCACCGTGCGCCGCTTTCAGCCGCCACATCGCCTGCGTGCTGTGCGTGGCCGTGACATCACTGGCCCGGCACGGTGACGTGGTGGTCAGCGGCGGAGAGGACAGCTGTCTGTACGTCACCCGGCTGCCGGGCGCCGAAGGTACGTAATACGTCACTGGATCGGAACAGATTGGTGGTATGCGTTTTATGAGCAGTGGGAAATGGGGAACGAGGATCGTAACGATGAGGATCGGTGAAGATCATCGCTCCAACATTATGGCTTTATTGACGTTGAAATATGAGACGATCGCTTTGCTACAAACCGTTCGTAGTTATGTGCACGGACGTGTGAATATGGCAATTAATCTGTAAGCAGTTCTTATTATACCTGGATTACCAAATAAGCATAACCCAGGCTGATTTATGATCAATTGTTTTTCCTGTCCGCCAGGTGGCAGCAGTGAGCCCCACCAGCTGTCGCAGCACAGAGGACCGGTCACCTGTCTTCAGGTCAACGCCGAGGCAGAGGTCCTGGCCTCAGGTCAGTACCGAATCGAGACACTGAAGATAAAAGCGATGTACATATTCACAAACATGCTTATTATCAGAGCATGCTGATACCTTTTCGTCAAATGCAGCAACAGATGTTGTAAACTGCAAACATCTTTTTCACCTCTTTTTACAATGGTGCAGAAGATAAGAGTTCAGACTTTAGTATGTATCTCTTTTTCTCAAGGTCCCACGATAAGACAGTGATTCTGTTGTCTGCTCCACTGGATCAGACGATAGTCGCTGCCTTGATCTGTTTCAGGCTCCCACGACAAGACAGTGATCCTGTGGTCGCTGGAGTCTCTAACCGTGCTGAATGAGATCATCATGCCGTCGGCTGTCAGCCATATGTCCGTCTCGGGCGGAGCGGTAAGAATAAACCACTGAATGGGAGGGACACCGGCCGTAGAGAGGGGATAACTGTACGGTGCATGTAGATTGTAGTGGCATACGGAAGTTTTGGCACGAAGTTACGTCTTATTTCAACTGTTGATTTTTTCTCAGTATCAATGGTTATCACAGTTATAAACGTATTACAGCTAGGATCAGGGTGCCAAAATGTTTTTGGAGTTATGTGAAAATTGAAACGCCTTGGATAGGACCAGCTTTTTGTTATTTAGCTTTTTGTATTGCTCCCCTGTTTTTTTATAGTTTTTTTTTCTGACCTGTGTAATGCAGTGCATCAACTCACGTCACTCTTTGAAAACGAATGTTTCTGTACATATATCTGGGTTAACCAAACCAGAGTCTCTCTTTTTCAGACGTTTCTGCTTACCGCCTGTCTGGATATGACGGTTTATGTGCACAGCTTTACCACTGGCAGTCCGTTACATACGCTGAAAAACCACCAGAGTCAGGTCGGTAATGCCGTGCGGTGTTTGGTCAGTTATAGAGTTGCAAAGTTTCCCTACCGCATTACCGGCATGCCGGTAATTTTTCACTACCGCAGGTTTTTTTGTGGTATCTGGCATGTCTTGCCGGTAACATGCCGGTATTTTTGGTTTTGCACAAAAAAATTATTAGCATATGATTCAAACTTTGGACACTAAGAGGAAAATGTGGCATCTCTTGTAGGGGTAAACTGGAATCAACAATATATGTTTTCAAATATAACCTTATGTTCAATGATTGCGAAATGCAAATGGTTCCAAAATTAATTACAAAATGAATATATTTCGGACACTGTCCTTCTTCAGTTCAGAATTGCAAATTAAATCATTTAGTCACAACAGCGCCAGAATATGTCGATAACAGCTAAGTTTGCTAGCTAAGCACTTAGCTGTTATCGACATATTCTGGCGCTGTTGTGACTAAATGATTTAATTTGCAATTCTGAACTGAAGAAGGACAGTGTCCGAAATATATTCATTTTGTAATTAATTTTGGAACCATTTGCATTTCGCAATCATTGAACATAAGGTTATATTTGAAAACATATATATGTCATAATGCTGTTCATACAAGTACTTCGCCATTTACTTGGAATCAACAATGCAGGTTTTTTAGTATGCCGGTAATTTGGTGGTGTTTTTGCTTTGGGCGTGGTAGCATGCCGTTATCCCCAAAAAATTTTGTGGGGCGGGGTTGTGCCGGTAGCAGCCTTTGGGGAAACTTTGCAACTCTAGTCAGTTACTTACAGCGGCTGGCTCTTCGCCGATTACTGTTAACGCCAGACCCCTTGAGACCCTAATTTTTCGCGATTACTTTTAAATGCGTGAAGGAATTTCAACCAAGCTCAGGACATGGCCGTTTCAAGACAGGCCGAAACTTTTACAATTTAGATATTTTATCGCCATTTCAATATTTCAGGCACTTGTCATTGACTCGTAATGTTAACTGTTTTTCCATCCTGGATAGAGGCTTTCTACGTCATATGACATTAGGCTCCGCCCACGACTGCGGCATTGACTCGTGCCCATCAGCGACCTCTGTACAAACGACACCCCTGCCATCTGTGAAGGACTATGAATTTCGCTGACGCTTCACGTGCTATGAGTCAATTGCAGCAGACGGTCAAGTAAATGTTAGGCTCTTGTTGACTCTTGTATATAGGACCAAGAGGACCATCACTCCTCAACCTACTACTCAGTCGTGCTTCGAACAAACGTTAACGATTCCTAATAAATACGATTTTCGATGTAGGGTATCTGTTTGAAATACGAGCGAGCCGTATGATGTGAAGCTCAGGCAATTAACTTATTATTGCGTTGTTCGATGGTTGCATAGCGATGTACAAATCGGCAGCTACTTGGTGACATCCGACATCCCATTATCGCATTATCTGCAACGCCATAGGCTTTAAATACAGCTGAATATTTCCTAACCTTATGTCAGTTATATGCCATCTGCCCGTCATTTGCAGCTTATAAGAAAAAAAAAATATATCAGCGAACATATCAGCATTGTAGAAGCAATGCGCATTGAGCATTTATGACTCCTTAGTCATCATGTCGCTCTCTGGGCACTGTCAGCCAAGACGCTACGCACAACTCCGCCGGCTTTCGGCACCGCTCGACCGTCGCCCGTCCCCGCTCCCCGCCACAGCGAGAGTGACCGCGCGCCGGCCCGAAACCGCCGCAGGCCAAGACCACAGAGGCGGGGCTTAGCTGTGACGTCATAACGTATCACAGACTGACTGGTGATAGCCTCTACACACCGGATGAAAATCTTGCTCGAAATTTAACATTACGAGTCAATGACAAGTGCCTGAAATGTTGAAATGGCGATAAAATATCTAAATTGTAAAAGTTTCGGCCTGTCTTGAAACGGCCATGTCCTGAGCTTGGTTGAAATTCCTTCACGCATTTAAAAGTAATCGCGAAAAATTAGGGTCTCAAGGGGTCTGGCGTTAACAGTAGCTGATTCGGTATTGATGTTGCTGTTAGTGATAACTCAGCCATCCTATGACAAATGATCATAAGTTTTCGATTATCTCGTAAGGCAAAAGAATGCTGCTCAATATTAAACTTCAATTGTGTTGCTGTTGGCGTTGCTGTTAGACGTAAAACCAAAACGTCATAACATTTATCTTCATGGTAACACTAAAAACTAAGATTATCGTAAATAAATGTTGTTCTATAATTGAGTTCCCCTTACTGGCGTCCTTCATTTTGATTTATTGCCTGCCATCTGACGTGAGCCGCCTCGTAAAAACCGTCAACAATGATTGGTAGCCTGACATTGTCTGATCGGCACGTGACCTCAGTGGTGTCACAGCAAAACCCTAATGCTGATTGGCTGATCTCGAATAGCACTTTCACTGATTGGCTGTTTGGCAGGTGACCTCTGTGACCCCATCTAAGAACAGTACGCTGATTGGCTGATCCCACCAAACACCCTCTCTGATTGGTCAGGTGACCTCAGTGACGTCATCTGAGGACGGTAACCTGTGCGTGGTCGGCTGCCGCGACTCCAAGGTGTACGTGTACGACATACCGTCCTCCAAGCTGCTGAAGACGCTCACCAAGCACGGCAGTCCGGTACTGGCTGCTCTGTTCACATCGCACGGCAGGCTGCTCATCACGGCAGGTGGGTGAAATCGGTCGGTTTCTATCGAATAAGTGGGGTTGATTTGGAGTATGCGATACGATGTTGATTTTGTAGCATCGTATACGGTGGAGCACTTCATTCAGTGTGAGGAAATGACAGGTATACGGAAACGTGGAAATGTTTTTGAGTTGCACGTTGTATCGACTATCGAGTACCCGAGTGTGCTCCTGATATTCCATACCCATGTGGCAGCCATTGAACCATTCCTTGTTGTAAAATCGGTGCAGCTTTGATATGTTTGATAATCAAATATCAATCATGGCAGTGGAGACCGGTACTAAAAGCATTTTTGACAAAACCACTGATAATAAAAAGTTATTTATTATCGATATTGCAATTTTGATTTTGACTTTTTAACGGCTTTGAATCATTTTCATTAATCTCTCCCTCTCTTCAGGCGACCGCCGGGTACTGGTAACCCACGTCCAGCCGCTGACCGTGAAGCCGAGGGTGTACCTGTCCGACCGGAAAAAGATACCCGTGGAACATACCGCCGACATCACCTGTCTGGATATATCGGCCGACCAGAGCATGGTCGTCACGGGTAAGTGTTGGAAATTAGACTGTTTGAGCCGGATGACAGACGAGGAGAAGCTTGTGAAAATAGGAGCTGGCTTAGAGTCACACATTTGGGCGGAGAAAATGACATTTATTACGGTTACTTGCATTTTTGTTCTGCCTTTAGGGCTTCTGTACTCTGACAGCCCAAATCAGTGTGATCTGCTTCATATTCGAGTTGTGTTTTGAAACATTTCAACGATGGCTTATCTTATACGTTTTCAGGCGTAATTGCATTCACTTCTAACCTTTCTTAGGTGCTCCGTGAATGCCTTTCTTACCCTGAATGTCAAAAATAAAGAAACAATATCTAATAAATTTGCCGCCCCTCTCCCTCCCCCGCCCCCAGGTTCCAGCGACTCGCACCTCAAGGTGTGGCTGGTGCCCTCTGGTGACCTGCACGCCACCCTGGAGGGTCACACGGGGGCCGTGACCTGTGTCCAGTTCGCCCCGAACGGACTGTATGCAGTCAGCGGCTCACGAGATAGCTCCATACGCGTCTGGGGACTGACTCTCAATATGGTGGTGTCCGCGTTCACGGTGAGTGGTGGAGAAGGCTGTGACGTCATCGATGGGCGGGTGACCTCAGTGGTAAAACTGGGGTGGAGTGTTATGATGCTAAGGATTAAAGATTAACATATTAAGAATTGAGTCCGTAATATCTCTTACTACTGAGGTGAAATAAATTCAAATTATTGAAGAAGATGAAGGAAAATACAAATATTGACTCGAGATTCATGTCGAACGCTGCCGATTTCACATATAACGCGTTCACAGATGGCTGAAGTGTCATGTGATGTGTTACTGATATTATCATGTCTTAATGACGTCTGTGTCATTTCCTCAGGACCACCAGGCGCCGGTGGTGTGTCTCAGTGTGTTATCGGACAGCAAACAGACACTGTCTGCGGACAGCGACGGAGTTCTGATGGTAAGACATGGGCCACACATGTGCGAATTGCGACGTTCTGTTGAATCGTCGCTGAAGACTAAACATAATACAATGTCAACATGTTAACGAAATACCGGCTGGGGTAGGTGAGGGCAATACTGATGAAGCTACATAACGCCGATTTATAAACGAACGAGCACAGCGTGCGGACGAGTTTATATATTGTGGCCCGTGTCATTAGCTGTGGCAGGTAGATGTCGGTCAGTATAGTCCTGTTGATCTGCGTCAGTGTCAATATCACTGACCTCTGCCCCGTATACCAGCTGAGGCAGCTAGAGACCAGTATCGTGCTGCCGCCCTGTGTCAGTGTCAGCGTGTCAGTGTCAATGTGTCAGTGTCAGTGTTAGTGTCACTGACCTGTACCCTGTATATCAGCTGTGGCAGGTGGAGACCGCTATCGCGCTCCTGACCTTTCAATGTGTCAGTGTCAGCGTGTCAGTGTGTCAGTGTCAGTGACCTCTGCCCCCTTTATCAGCTGTGGCAGGTGGAGACGGGTATCGTGCTGCTGACCTGTCACGGTCCGGGTCATATGATCCGAGTCACTCCGGACCGCAGTCACGCCGTCTCCGGCAGCAGCGAGGGCAGTCAGTGAGTCAGCACCACATAATAAAACAGTGAAAATCGTCCCCATATTTCCAAATTATAATGAGACGCACTGTTTTTATTCTTACGGGTGAGAGGTCCTCAGGTATTCTCAAAGAACTGTACGTGGCTACGTTAGGTAGATAATTGAGAGATCTTCTGCTTAGTGGCACTGTTATGAAATATGAATGGTTCGATGAGAGGTTGTGAAGCGAACATTTTTTTTTTGTCACAGTAACACAGCTTGTATTTTGCTCCCGATCATACGAATCAAAAGGTTAACTCTGCCCGTCCTAAAGCAACATTTGCATCTTGCATCTTGCATCTTTGCAATAAAATAAAATTTGTTAGAAGCACCTGTGTTCCAAGTGCCCACCCATCTTGAAACTAACGTTCTCTCACATTTGACTTCCAGGCTCTATGTGTGGACGCTGAGCAAGGAGCACACCAAATACACCATTAGCCACAATGACGCCATACGCTGTTTTGACGTCAGCAGTGACAGTCTACACGTCATCACGGGCTCCAATGACGCCTCGCTGAAGGTGTGGACCATCGCAGAGGGACGGCTCACCCAGGTCAGTCTGAGTGGTGTCAAAATGACGTCATAAATTCGTCTGGTTGCACTGTTCATCGCAACGAGACGGAGCTGAGTTGAGCCACCATTTAGGATGACACATCAAGATACATGTGTCTACGAATTTCGTTCAGACTACTGACCATAAATATGGTAAATTATGAATCATATGTATAACCAATAATTATCATGTTTATAACTGAATACGCGACGTGAATCAGTTATGCATCATGCCTTATGTAGCATGCAGTGCGGTGCAGCTGCCTTATTGTAGCACTTGTCAGTGTCAATACTATAAACTGACTGTGTCATGCCCCGACTGGCTGACTGCCACAGGTGCTGGTGGGCCACGAGGCAGCGGTGACCTGCGTTGCCTACCCTGCCTATGTTAGTCACACGGCCGCGTCAGGCGGAGACGACTGCCTAGTCATGGCCTGGGACGTAGGCACAGGTAACTGGCCACTTTAATTCGCGTCAGGGGTGATAGTCAATAGTGTTTGCCATGCTGAAAATAAGGTAATGGGGACTTCCTAGTCAAGTTATCGGGCTTAGTTGGCATATTATCTCAATTTCTGGGTACATTTTGCACAATTTCAGTGACCTGACCTGTGACCCTACCCTGTGACCTCACTCAGTCACCTAACCTGTGTTCTGACCTGTGACTTCACTCTGACCTGATCTGTGACCTGGCCTTTGGTCTGTGATTTGATTTGTGACTTAACCTTTGACCGGCAGTTCTGCTTTTCTTCGACCTGAACGGCGACCTCACTATGTGATCTTACCCTGTAAGCTGTAACCTTGCCCTGTGACCTACTTGCGACCTGACCTGACCTGTGGCCTGACGTGTGACCGTCAGGTCAGACCCGTCAGGTGATTCGGGACCACACGGCACCAGTGACAGCAGTCAGCATGACGGCGGACGCCGGGATGATTATATCAGGTATGTGTGCCAACCGTGGCGACCACTAGGTTCTTTGCGTCATTTCCTGCCTTATATTCCTCGGGATCGGTATATTCATATTGACTAGTGGTAATTGACCTTTAGTCTTTACAATTATTTCAATCGTGTGCGTAAACGTCTGCATTTAGACGCCATGCCGGCTTAATTGATATTTTCCTTTTTCTCTCCCGTGTCTGGTTTGTGTTTCGGACAGGCTCAGTGGCTTACTTGGCCTAAGTGTATATCTCCCAACAAGCTTAGTCATAGCGTATGTTTTTTTTTCGGGCAGGTTCCGTGACGGGCTGGGTGTACGTCCACAAGACGGTCTCTGGCTACTGCGTGACGTCCATTGCTCTCCACAAGGCCGTGGCGGGCCTCTGTATCTCCGCAGACGCCGGCAAAATTGTCGCCAGGTCCGTGGGTCAGAGTTTTGGTTATGTGGCACTATAAACTTGCACGCAGATAGTATTTGAATTAAGGGTTTGTGGTTTTATTTAAAATCACTTGAAGCAACTTTTTTAAAATAATTATGTCATATGCCTTTATTTATGCACAGTTCGTGGTTTTGTGTCGTAGAGAAATCGTTTCCCATGCTATAAATTTGATGAATGTGGTTTGAAAGAATTTGGTTTAAAAAAAGTTGTGCCAAATGCAGAGAAACAAAGATTCTGACTCAGCGTGTGAAATATTTACGAAAAGTGGTGGCCACCGTTTTCTAATTTCGTTTCCAGGCTGCAGAATAGCATGTACTTTGCCCTGCTGAGTTTCCTCAACGTACCTCCGCTGGCTCCGCGGGCCCGGCCAAGAGCCGTGGTTCAGCCAATCACAGGTGAGAATATAGCTGGCAGTCCAGCCTATCACATGCCAGTGTGCAAACGGCTCAGCTTCCCTATCGTTGGCAATTTCCCAGTTATTTGCCAAACAGTCTTTGGATAAAAAAAACTTGTGTTTCTTAAACAATTCAGTATTACAAACAGGACTAATCCTACAGATGCTGTTTCGCTAGCATTCGTCCGAATAGAGCCTTATTAACCCGCGCCCTGCTGGGGGTCCTGGATTTCCACGCCCTGCTGGGGGGGGGGTGTTTGAACACCCCCCTTGTAACTCGGCTGCTGGGCCACGTAGCGATACGCGGAAGGCGGCGTTCGAAAGAGCGTCAAAAATAATGACGAAATCACTTCGGTCAATTTTTTGGTCAGGTCAAAGGTCAGGTCACCAGAGGTCATTGAAGGCAAAATTTCGCCGATTTCCAGGTCGAATGTCGAAAATTTCCAAGAAGCCAACGCATAACTCGGGAACCAATAGAGCTACAGCGCCGCGGAAAAGCGCATTCGATAGCCCTATTAACGCCCTTTCTGAGTAATTCTCTCAGATTTGACCTAACGTCAACGGTTTTGCCTGCAGGGGGCAAAAACTGCAAAAATAGCCGATTTTTTCGAAAACAGTTTTTCTGCAATAACTTTTGACCCAAGCCTTGTACGAGCTTACTTTTACCGGCATCGTGTTCCTCTCGTCAAGACGCATCGAATGAACTATAACTTGACCTTGAAAGGTCAACTTGAAAATTTGACCTCAGGTCAAGGTCATGACCTGACCGGAAAGGGTCATGTTGCATATCAGTCGATCCGTATCGTCGAGCTGAACACATCTAAGGCGTTTTCATCGCTCTAGCATGCCTCTATCAAAAGTTATTTGCGAAAAACTGATAGATACCATTCGTGACCTAAGATGACCTCAGGGCATAAACAAGGGTCACGGACACCATTTTCAAGCTCAGTGTGTCTAAACCACTTGTAATTCGGTGTTTGGGAGTGTTTATAATGTCTTTCATCCAAAAGAGGCGCATTTCAATTTTCTCCCATTGACTTATAATGGGGAGGTCGCAAAATTGACCTGACCTTAGGTCATCGATATCAAAATTCTGAGATATACATTTTGTACATGCTATTGCTCTTAGCAATCGCTGAAAGTTTCAAAGCGATCGGTCACTCGGTGTAGCTATGACAGACATTGAAAGTTTTTATGAGGTGAGGTCAGTTCAAGTAACCTGGTGACCTGACCTTGAATGACCTTGGTCTGAAATTTTCACAACATGTGTAGAATTGATGTATGATAAGGTGTACCAAAAACGGCGGGCGCTCCGCGCCGCCGTTTTTGAGATATTCGCGAAAAACCACAAGGGGGGGGTGTTCAAACACCCCCCCCCAGCAGGGCGCGGGTTAAATAAGCCCTTATTAAATGTTTCAAATTATGTTTTATTTTTGCCATCTCTCTTGCTAGTCCTTTCAGAGACTGTTTCACCCATTTCTCCCTATGCACTGAGCCGATTATTTCATTGTTCTACAGTACTAACCCCTGCCCCATCGCTGACCTCAGAGGGCCGACGGGGCGCCGAGGCCACCGCTTCCCCGGCCGCCAGCCGCCGGCCGCCGCCGCACCGGCGCGCACTCAAAAAGGGCATCTCCCTGGACACTTACACCTGGCAGAGAAAGTACGGCGGACTGCTCAGCAAAATGGCGCCACGTGAGTTAACCAGAGTGACTGTCAGCTCGTAATGAGCTTGTAAACATACTTCTAGCAACTAGAATTTAGTATGCACTATTCTTGGATATCGAAGCTTTTGCACGTTGCGAAATTTATCAAAGATACACGAGCAATGGGATTGCATAAACAGATTACAACTGCTTAGCTAAATGCAAAAGCCAAATATTATGCATATTTGTTTGCTCATGTGTCTGCAGTTATCGTCTTGCACCTAAAGGCTTATTATATTCTTCCCACCCAATGCTGTATATAAACGCTTGTACTTTCCCGTTCTGCCGATGATATTATTTATCCGTGTAGGGTAAGGTGCCTAATTAGCGACCCTTTCCGATTTGCGACCTACCTCCCTACAGAAAAACTGGCGGGAGAAAACAGGGTAAAAACATCGTCAAAAGGTTAGCCATACTTTGGTTATCAAATTTAATTACTTTACGGTTGTCGATGTTTCTGGTGGGACGTTTCAGGTGAGTTTAAATGAAAATGACGAGTTTCTTATCCAAAACGTGTGTGTTTGGGCCCTCTATGATGAAAAGCGATGCACATTAGGATGATGCACCTTTTTTATTCTGAATCGACATTCCTTTTTCAATTGATTGCCGTTTTCCCCATAGTGAATCGCTTAACTGTGCACAGCATGGCGGTTAAAAATGTGTCGCAACTCATATTTCCTATTTGCGCCTGACATGGTCGCAAATAGCTCAAGAAGGGAAAGAAAGGGGAAAAGAGAGAAATGAAAATGAGGTGTTGCTGAAGCTTGCAATGTGTGGCAGGGGATGTCAAATGTCGTCACCGACTGCAGGGGTGCCGAATTCAGCGCGGACCTCGAATATCATACGAGAGAGCCCGCAAAATCTGGGTTTCCGCCTTCTTTTCGCCTTCAGTGTATCACGTGATCAGTTTTTACTTACATAAATGTGTTGGATAAACGTTCCTGTTCGAGTGATTGAGTGCTTTGCGTATAGGTTACCTTTTTTGGATAATATTTCATCTTTTCAGGCGTCGCATTTTTTGCCATTTTTAATATGGGGAAACCCATGGACTTATTAGCGACCCTCCCCGGTCGCTAATCGGGAAGAGTTCCCTATTAGCGTTTTTTTGCAATGGTTTGCTAAAATGCTCACTACAAATAAATTAGTGAATATTGGGGCAGAAAATGACTATATTTTAAAAGAAAAATGAACGACCTCTCCGAAAATCAAGCCAGTAATACAGTGGCACCCACAGAGCGTGAGCAATGACGGTTCAAATTAAGGGGGTCGCTAATTAGGCACCTTACCCTACCACCATGCTTTGTATGCTTGACTTAGCTTTATCTTCACGCCTTGTATTCACATTGCACAATGCACATGCTGTACATATTTTCACGCATCCTCGCATACATTTTATCTGCGTTTCATTGTCCAATCGGCCAGATTCTGACGCTCGTCAGGGCAGCTGTTCTTACTTGTGTTTCAGTGTCTCCGGTGAATGGGGAGAAACCCAGGAGGAAAATTGGGGAGGAGGAGGTACGAATGTGTCCCGAAGGAGGCACCATTCACCCCAGTCAGGTGAGGTTCAGTTTCGGGCTACCGAGAGGCCGGCTGATAATTACTTGCTCATGTCGCTACGTGGTTTTCTTGCATCGTAGTCGTCTATGCAGGTGGTCATATCTGAGGATACTTAGTATGATCGTTAGAGACGGTTTCAATGTTGTTCTAAGAGTTTTATGACTTGACGTAAGGTGAGCGATGCCAGGTAATCGATGTGATACGTCAAAACACATACCACTCATTTAGTCGTCCAATTATGGTGCCAGATGCCGGCAGCACTGGCGCACTTCTTTGGAATAGAATTGGAAAAAGTGTGTGTCGTATGGACCGTCTCCTATTGACGTTCTCCCTCCACCCCCTACAGATGCCCGCCGGTGTGTCCCGTCGGACCGACTCCCGTGAGCAGCTGGCGGCGCCCCCAGCACCGGAGAACGGCTCGTCCCGCGTGGCGCCGCCGCCGCCGCCCGTATCAACGCCCAAAAAGGTACGGCGAGGCAGTTTATTGAGGCTGGCGAATGGTGTATGAAAAACCGTCTCAAAAGGGATTGGTAAACTGAACTACACCACGCATCTCGTTGCAGCCACTCAGTGTAGTTGTTTAAACTAATAAAAGTATTAACGCTGCGGCCCGTATTGCGCTGTATGTCAGCTTCTTGGTTAAATTTGTCGTGCCTTTTCAAAGCAGGGAGGAGTTACTTGCCGCTATCCCCTCCGGTTTTTCACCGTCTTTACAGAGCTCTGACGTCCCGTCCAATAACGAAACAGACTCTTTTTGGGATGAGCCGAACTGCATAATACGGTCCTGGTACCTAACAATACTGACCCTCTAATTCCATATCTTTCTAGCGGGAGCTGAACCGCACCAGTACCGCTCTGGTTCTCACAATGCCCCGTCGCGCCGAGGAGCCGGCCGGCGGCGCGGGGCCCTCCTCGGCCGTGCCCGAGTCTCTACTGCGACTGCGGAGATCCACCGCAGGCTGTGGGCCCACAGCTGACGCCCTCCGTGACCTGATGCAGCTTCTGCAGAGGCCCGGAGGCCAGCAGGGCAGCACGTCCAAGTTCTGCAGCATCCTGTGACAGCGACTGGAGCAGCGAGGAGTGGCGGAGGAGGAGCTGAGGGAAGCGGAGGAGATTGAAGAGGAGTAGCAATAGTGGATGGGTGTGGGGAGTTGTGGTGAGCCGTGAGGTAGCGCGGGACTAGTGCCTGAATCCCACGCCGGCTAATGGGGCAGAGAGAGGTGTGTTTTGGTGGGTTGGGTGTTGCGATTTCTGCGGAAAGGGAACTAATAACACTGGAGAATTTGCGTGTCGGTATTTGAGGAAGAACACTCTGTTCTTTTCACAGCTATAGTTTGACAGTCGCCGCTGCTGTCAAAGTTTGGAATTGATTCTAGTCAAATGATACACATAACTTACGATGAAAAATCTTACGTGAGCCATATGGATGAAAACGCAAAACTAGCTCGTCAACTATGTCTGCGTGATGCGTCGTTACTTTTATTTGAACTTAGTTGCTCCTTGACTGCGTATGCCATCGTTTTATTGTGACATGTTTTACAAAGCTAAGTAGCTCTCTTACGTCGTGCAATAATATCAATGTGTAATGTTGTAATTGATATTAGCAGTCATTTTCGGAGCTGCTTTGTGCTATGAGTTTTTTTATCATTTCTTACTTCCTTTTAGTTTGAGTATGTTTTCTCTTTTTAGTTCTTCTTTACGTGTAAACAGTTCATTTAAACACGTAACCGAATGCTAGTTAGTTTACGTGCGCCGGAAACAAAACAACGGTTACAATTTTGCCGTCACCACACGTATGCCAAAGCTGATAATGAGGGGATCCTATACTCTACAGAGCTAAAACTGAACCTAGTTACGATTCAAATGCGACTGTTATTGACCCTGGACACTGCGCTGCAGCCCTCCCTGCCTTTCAGTGGTGTGTTCCTCATTCTAGGTATATGTCTGTAGAGTAGATGGATCTCATTGTTGCCTAATGTTACCATCAGCCAAGGATTGTGTCAGTTAGCATCACTATAAAACCGCTAGGTTATGTGTTACCTGTGTAACATGTCACCAATCGGTGGTGCTACCGACTTCACACTCGTATGGGTGTAGATGTTTCCAATTTAATGTCACCACTGGTGTTACGAGCTGGCTTTTGGCGCGTGCTTGATTCCTTTCAGCGAGCACTACAATAAAAGCTCGGCACCCCGTAGTGCAAGAAGAGGATGGAAGATGTGTGTACTGTCGACTTAAGAGTGTCGAACCTTCTGTGATATGCTCCCTGTAGCTTTACATATATTGGTGTGAAGGGTGATTGTGTGTGAGTGAAATGAATTGCCTAGATATTTGCAGCTTGATATGCTGCAAGGACAGTTACGTGAGCACTATTTCCACGAATTTTAAAACGGTAAAATGAGTTATGATCGAGCACAAATGTCTTTTATCATGCATTGGCACGGCACAATTTATTCTCCTGGCATAACTCGAAAAAGCAATATCGATATTAAATGTCGAAAGACTAAATGTCTAGATGAAGTCCCGCTGTGTCCCGAATGTCCCATTACTTGTACCGCTATTAGTTTCGAAAACTGTTCTTTGATGTAATTGAAGTAAGTCATGCGCGTTGTGGAGCCTGCAATGTCTGATAACTAATACCTTGCCTATAGTCGCCCCCGACTAGTGTAAACGGGGCAACACCATGTGAGTCTGAATCCTGAATGTGTCGATAGGTTGATGTCAAATGTCGATAGCTTGGTGTCCAATGTTTCCTAACAAGTGCCCACCGACTATGTGTTCGTGTCACCTTTCACTGACCGTGCGCTGTTTGTGTTCGTGTCACCTTTCACTGACCGTGCGCTGTTTGTGTGCGTGTCTGTGTGTATATGTCTCAATAAGAGGTGTAAGGTTGAGCCAGAAACCGTCACCGTTATTGAAATAACTTTGTCAACCTGGCAGTCATACGACATTCTTGCGTAAAATATTTTATTAGAATCGGTGCGGCAAATATCATACCCAGCCCCCAGGACGTACATATTGCGGAAGACATATTTTCTCTCCAACTAATCTCAAACCTATCTGGCCAAATTTCGCAGTCGGACAGCTGACCACAAGCTGTCGTCTTACCGCTGAATGCAGAGACAGCGTTTGCGCCTGTGTGCATGTCTCGCTTGGGGTCCATACGCTTAGGGAGATGTCTCGTGCAGCACCCTTAGCGTGCACCTGCGGTGTTACCGATTATGTGAGAGTGATAAACTATAAATGACCGATGAAACTCGTTGGACGGAAGCCGAGACCAATGATATCTTCTTAAATCATTTTAGAAAATATGGACTAGATTTACGGTACGGTTGTTTTTCCTCCGTTTTGCAGTGTCATATTTTGTTTGCTTGCATTACCTTGGGTCGCATAATATCGCTTCGGTACCTGCTACATCAAAACTAGTGATGTCAATTACGGAAAATCGGAATACCGATACCAAACCAAATACCAACCAAAACCACGGGAAAATGCCGAAACCAAACCAACTTGGGAACATGAGGAAAACCAACTTTTTACCGATTTCTTAGCCTCTTAAACATTAGCGAGGGTTCATGATACCAACAAAATACCAAACACATTAGGATTGAAATACCAAATACCGAGTTGGTATCGGTTTGGTATCGGTATACCAAAAAGTTGGTATCCGATTGACATCTCTAATCAAAACTACGTCACAAATCCCAAACTATGTAAATCGTTAGTTCTTTTGAGTTGTAGCGGTTGGACATCTGCGACAAGCCGGACCATTTTGTTCCCATTAATGTAACAATAGTTACATTAGAACCCTTCTGAAACAATAGAACCCTTCTGTCCTCATTTCTGTTTATCACAGTGATCAAGGTATTTTCATACCGAAAGCTTTGAATGTTTAAATATACATTTGACCTGTTATTGTTATCATTTAACCCGCGCCCGGCTGGGGGTCCTGGATTTCCACGCCCTGCTGGGGGGGGTGTTTGAACACCCCCCCTTGTAACTCGGCTCCTGGGCCACGTAGCGATACGCGGAAGGCGGCGTTCGAAAGATCGTCAAAAATAATGACGAAATCACTCGGTCAATTTTTAGGTCAGGTCAAAGTTCAGGTCACCAGAGGTCATTGAAGGCAAAATTTCGCCGATTTCCAGGTCGAATGTCGAAAATTTCCAAGAAGCCAACGCATAACTCGGGAACCAATAGAGCTACAGCGCCGCGGAAAAGCGCATTCGATAGCCCTATTAACGCCCTTTCTGAGTAATTCTCTCAGATTTGACCTAACGTCAACGGTTTTGCCTGCAGGGGGCAAAAACTGCAAAAATAGCCGATTTTTTCGGAAACAGTTTTTCTGCAATAACTTTTGACCCAAGCCTTGTACGAGCTTACTTTTACCGGCATCGTGTTCCTCTCGTCAAGACGCATCGAATGAACTATAACTTGACCTTGAAAGGTCAACTTGAAAATTTGACCTCAGGTCAAGGTCATGACCTGACCGGAAAGGGTCATGTTGCATATCAGTCAATCCGTATCGTCGAGCTGAACACATCTAAGGCGTTTTCATCGCTCTAGCACGCCTCTATCAAAAGTTATTTGCGAAAAACTGTTAGATAACATTCGTGACCTAAGATGACCTCAGGGCATAAACAAGGGTCCCGGACACCATTTTCATGTTCTGTGTGTCTAAACCACTTGTAATTCGGTGTTTGGGAGTGTTTATAATGTCCTTCGTCCAAAAGAGGCGCATTTCAATTTTCTCCCATTGACTTATAATGGGGAGGTCGCAAAATTGACCTGACCTTAGGTCATCGATATCAAAATTCTGAGATATACATTTTGTACATGCTATTGCTCTTAGCAATCGCTGAAAGTTTCAAAGCGATCGGTCACTTGGTGTAGCTATGACAGACATTGAAACTTTTTATGAGGTGAGGTCACTTCAAGTGACCTGGTGACCTGACCTTGAATGACCTTGGTCTGAAATTTTCACAACATGTGTAGAATTGATGTATGATAAGGTGTACCAAAAACGGCGGCGCTCCGCGCCGCCGTTTTTGAGATATTCGCGAAAAACCACAAGGGGGGGTGTTCAAACACCCCCCCAGCAGGGCGCGGGTTAATCGACCAAACCGTGTAGCGTATGTATAACCTCGGTGGGCCGCGCAATGAATGTAGATGAGATGTTCCTTGTCCATAAAACTCCTTGTGTGAACCGTTTGTTTCTGATCGCCTGTATAACCTGAACACCTGCTTTGAGTGTGTAACATTGCGAGAAGTGATGGTATGCGTACCTAGCTGTTCTGAGCCTGTTGCCTGCTGATGCCCACGTAATAATGTAATCGGTGACTGAGAAACCCTTTTACAAATAAAAACAATTGATGGCGGCCACTTGTCTCGTGTCTCTCGAAAATGATTGCTAATTTTCATTCATTTTTCGGTAAGCATAGCGGCATATTACCTAATACTGAGAACTGATTTAACCCGCACCCCATCCAGCGTAAGGCTGTAAGCCGCGTACTTGGAGTGGTTTTGTAATGTAGTGTTTTCTTATCCTGAGCCTGCTTACTCATTGAACTGTTAGGTACTGCTGTTCGTGAGGGAGGTGGCTAAAAAGTGGTTTTAGTAGTATTATGGTATATGTGCCGGGTATGGAGAGACAAAAAAAGACTGTACATGGCACATGCCTATTGTGCAGCATTAGGATCAATATTTTCCTGCCATATGACACATTCCGAATTGCGCCCACACAAAATGCTCCATGGCATGGGCGCATTTAGGGCTATGTCAAGATATCGAGGCTTTCAATGTTATTGTATACCTAATGTTATAAAAAGTGTTTTTTTCAATAATTCGTGTTAGAAGCCGGAGTTTGACCCCAGAAGGTCTGAGGGGCCCGTACCTACACTGACGAAAAAAGACATTCAGGGGAACATTATCGCCCTTGCCAGTAAAAGGGCTAACTTTGCATAGTTCTCCGCGCCCCGCTGGGGGGGGGGCAGAATCTGTCCCCCCTCCCGTTTTTCGCCAATAACTTCTAAACGCGTTACGCCAGCGACGTCAAACTTTCAGTACCTTATCATACATCAATTTGACACGTTCCCTGAAAACTTGAGCGAAATCCGTCGGAAATTTTTTGAGAAATTGACGTTTTAGTGACGTCATGTTCGCATTTTCGCCTCAAAAATGGCAAAATTTCAAACGCCGCTAACATCTTCATTTTTAAAGGAATCAAGACGTAACAAAAAGGTTATACGTGATTCTACTTTGTCCATCAAATGGCTATCTCGGTTTTTAAAAATTTTGGATTTTGGCCCACATTTTTTCAAAAAAACTGATTTTTTTGGGAAAATATTTATAAAATCCAAAATTTTGAGTGTATAAAAAACGGAATATATGTCAAAGAAGTGGTCTATGTGCACCTACATACCAATTTTTAGAAGAATCGGTTCAAAAATGTGGAAGTTATTCAAAATTTTATGACGTTACGACAGACAAAAATTTTGAAAAATGATTTTTTTTTGGAGTTCTAGACCTCGTACGGAACCAAAAATAGCACCATTCGATTCGCCGTGACAAACTGCATCAGATAGACACCTTTTTAGGCCTTAACAACCAACATCAAAATTTGACCTCACTTGACCTGACCTTGACCTGACCTCGACCTGAAATTCATCCAGAGGTGGTCCATATCACTAATTGAGAGCGCCTATTGAATTATATAAGTAAAATGACCCATAAACCATGTGTCGCACGTGCCCTTTTCTATATTTTGTTTTTGGTGACCTGACATGACCTGACCTGACCTGACCTTGACCTTGACCTTTGAATGACATTGTATGCAACGAATATTGTCTTGGTAGGTAGTCTGAGAACACGTTTTGGGCAATCAGTCTCAGTCCATTCTTCGGCAACTACGGTGCAAGACCGATACTGTAGAAACTTGCATCTTGTACCCTTGACCTGACCTTGACCTGACCTCTGACCTACTTAAGCAAAAAAATTTGGGCTCTTAAGATCCGCCTTGTTGAGAGCTTTCGATTGCCGTTTTCCCCGTCTTTCTACGACCATCGGTTCGGAAGTTAGACGGGGGGGGGCAGAATCTGCCCCCTCCCCCCAGCAGGGCGCGTATGGCTGAATAGCCCAGCGGGGCGCGGGTTAATGCAATATTTCACGTGGCACAATAGGGCATGCTGTGCCTAAATACGCCTTTTGCAGGGGTTAGGAAAACCGCAATTTGTTCCAATAAAATGTGCTTTAACCCTATTCCTGGCGGGCTCCGCCGGGACAAGAAACTGGCGGGGGGGCCGATTCGGCCCCCCCCCTGAGATCTCGAGAACGAAGCAAGATAGCGACAAGCGGTAAACGGCATCGGATACGCACGGCCAAGATCTACAATTTTTACAAAGGTCATTTTCAGGTCAGGTCAAAGATGACGTCACAGGGGTCGAAAAAGTCAAAATGGCGGCACTAGATATGGAGAGAGTTTTTCTCGAATAACTTTCGAATTAGTCAAGATAGGAACAAACTAAGGGCATCATCGTGATCCTCTCGTCAATCCGCATCGAATGATATATATGTTGACCTCGAAAGGTCAAGGTCAAAGGTTGACCTCAAGTCACGTGACCTCGAGGTCATCATGTATATCATTCGATGCGTCTTGACGAGCTGAACACAATGAGACCATCCACGCGTCTGTATCTTGTTCCTGCACGGAGTTATTGGCCAAAAACCTTTGGTGACCTTTGATGACGTCACATGACCTCACAGCTGCCCAACAGCAAAACAGACCTCAAGGTAGTGAAGGTTGATCGTATATGAAGTCATGTATGGTATATGGGGCCATTCCGACCCGTTTTAGTGGTAAAAACAGGGAGTTGATTTTTCCCCCATTGACTTATAATGGGGAGGTCGCGAAATTGACCTGACCTTAGGTCACCGATATCAAAATTCCGAGATATACAAATTGCACATACTGGTACCCTAACTAAACCCTGAAGAGAAGAAATTGATCGGTCAAAAACTCTAGCTCTGGCGTGATTGCAAACTTTTCTGAGGTAGCGTCACCAAACCGCCTCTGGTGACCTGACCTGAGGTCAGATCAACTCAAAATTTTCAGACATGTTGCGTAGAAGCCTGTTAGGAAAAGTCAGAAAATTTGAGCTTCCTAGCTCAACGCGTTTGGGAGATATAACCAAAAAACCTCAGGGGGGCTCCTGAGGCCCCCCCCCCCCCGCCAGGAATAGGGTTAAGTATAAGAGTGGAGGTAGATTTAAACAAAAAATGTTCATCGATCGTTATTAACCCGCGCTCGGCTGGGGGTCCTGGATTTCCACGCCCTGCTGGGGGGGGGGTGTTTGAACACCCCCCCCCCTTGTAACTCGGCTCCTGGGCCACGTAGCGATACGCGGAAGGCGGCGTTCGAAAGAGCGTCAAAATAGTGACGAAATCACATCGGTCAATTTTTTGGTCAGGTCAAAGGTCAGGTCACCAGAGGTCATTGAAGGCAAAATTTCGCCGATTTCCAGGTCGAATGTCGAAAATTTCCAAGAAGCCAGCGCATAAATCGGGAACCAATAGAGCTATAGCGCCGCGGAAAAGCGCATTCGATAGCCCTATTAACGCCCTTTCTGAGTAATTCTCTCAGATTTGACCTAACGTCAACGGTTTTGCCTGCAAGGGGCAAAAACTGCAAAAAATAGCCGATTTTTTCGGGAACAGTTTTTCACATATAACACATATAAGGCGTTTTCATCGCTCTAGCATGTCTCTATCAAAAGTTATTTGCGAAAAACTGTTAGATACCATTCGTGACCTAAGATGACCTCAGGGCATAAACAAGGGTCACGGACACCATTTTCATGTTCAGTGTGTCTAAACCACTTGTAATTCGGTGTTTGGGAGTGTTTATAATGTCTTTCATCCAAAAGAGGCGCATTTCAATTTTCTCCCATTGACTTATAATGGGGAGGTCGCAAAATTGACCTGACCTTAGGTCATCGATATCAAAATTCTGAGACGTACATTTTGTACATACTATTGCTCTTAGCAATCGCTGAAAGTTTCAAAGTGATCGGTCACTTGATGTAGCTATGACAGACATTGAAACTTTTTATGAGGTGAGGTTGTGGTGACCCACATCCCTGAGCGGAGGTGCACACAACACTTGAGTTTGTGCTGTATGTGTAATTGTAATTTTGGTTCAGCGAAAAATGTAAAAAAAGATTAGATATTCAGGATCACTTCAAAATACAAAAAGTCTTGTTTCTAACTGCAAATAAAACTTAAAACTAAAAGTATTATTTTAACTCATACCATTAACCCATAAACTGGTGACCCCGACGTGATTTTTACATTGCTACATTGCCTAATACTATTCCTAGTTCATAGTGAATAGGTATTCCCACAACAGCAACAATGGAAGGAGAACCGGAACAGGTTGCAGGTTCCGTGATGCTTTCTAACGTAAAGCCGCCGGCGTTCATGGACACAGCCGTTGAAGGTTGGTTCGCCATAATGAATGCACAATTTCACCTGGCTCGCATCACAAGCACTCAGTCCAAGTTCTACCATGTTCTGGCGGCCCTTCCTCCTGATACGGTCAGCCGCCTCGACCCAGACGTACTCTCCAAAACGTCATTCGATGACCTGAAACAAGCCGTGATCGGTCTGTATGCTCAATCGAAGCCGGAGCTATTCGAGCGTCTTATAAGCAAGACACAGATGACCGGACGTCCATCAGCATTCCTGCATGAGCTCCGAGACACGGCGTGCAAAGTCGGGGTTGGTGAAGACCTCGTGCGCCACAAGATGACAAAGAGCTTGCCGCCCTCCGTTTGTGCCTGCTGCAGCCCAGCGTGACCTGACGCTGACACAGCTAGGTCACTAGCTGATGAGCTGGTGCCGCTGATGCAGTCTTCGTGCATGGTGGCACAACCTCACAGTAGCCGGCAGTCACGAGCACGGTCACCGTCACCATCTGAGCGCTATGAGTCGGACCGCGGCGCATACTATTCAGACGGACACACGCGCCCATCGAGACAGCACAGTACCGGACAGCGATACAGCTCGCGACAGCGCAGTCCCTATCCGGATCGGGACCATCGAGAGGGTGTGTCAGCAGGACTTCAGCCGTTCCGTGAAGGACAGCGCCCCAAGGTCTGCCGAGCGCACATTTACTTTGGCGTGGAAGCGCGCACATGCAAGCCGTGGTGTCAGTGGCCTGATAAAGCACACACCAAGATGCAACCCCTTTCTCGCTCCTCCTCACCGAGGCCGTCCCAGTTGGGAAACTAGAGGGGCAGATCCCAGTTCATGCTGCTCATGGACTGCCACTCATGCAAGTAGCAGCAACACTTGGCCAAAAATCAGTTGATTTTGTCATTGACACCGGAGCAGGTGTTTCCCTCCTGCCCAAAACCGTCCCGGTTGGCTCTATCCTGCAGCCTTCAGCAGTGCGAATATCAACCGCAAACGGTGAGTCTCTTCATGTTGTGGGAGAAGTCACATGTGATGTCACAATTCCTCAACTGCGCCGCACCTTCACATGGACCTTCGTGGTGGCTGACGTCACTACACCACTGCTGGGTCAGGACTTCTTGAGTCAGCACTCACTCCTGATCGACTGCGGTACCCGGACTTTGATTGACAGATCTACTGATTTGTCATCACAGTGCCGAGTCAGTAACCAATCGAAGGCCAACCTGGTGGTGAACGACCTGTCTACAGTTTCAGCTCCGATCAAGAACATCCTGGAAAGACACCGCTCAGTGCTAGAGCCATGCCAGCCAGGTGACCTGGAGGGGGCAATGAAACAGCTGCCAGGATGTCACACCATTGACACAGGCAGTGCACCACCGACATTTGCGTCACCGAGACAACTGCCACCAAACAAGCTCAAAGCCGCCAAACAGTGTTTTGACACACTGCTGAAAACTGGGGGGTGCGGCCTTCAAAGTCTCCATGGGCCTCTCCTCTGCACATGGTGGAGAAGAAGACACCCGGTGAATGGCGCGTCACAGGGGACTACCGAGCTCTGAACTCGATCACGAAGAGGGATCGCTACCCTCTACCTCACATTCAAAGCTTGTCGACACAGCTCGCCGGAAAAACGCGCTTCAGCAAGATCGATCTGCTCCGAGCATATCACCAAATACCAGTGAGCCCAGCGGACAGCGAGAAGACTGCAGTGACCACGCCCTTCGGCCTGTATGAATACATATTCATGCCAATGGGCCTCTGCAACTCTCCAGCCACATTCCAGAGGATCATGGACACCATCTTCCGCGACGTGGACTGCGTGTTCATCTATCTCGATGACATTCTTGTGTCATCTGCGACCCAAGAACAGCACCATGCGGACCTGGAGAGAGTGTTCCGCATCTTGCACGAGCACAACCTTCGCATCTCACTAGACAAGTGCGAGTTTAACCAGCCAGAAGTCACCTACCTGGGACAGCTGGTGACATCAACTGGAATTCGTCCTCCAAAGAGCAAGGTGGAGAGCATCTCAGAAATGTGCGCGCCGAAGAAGTCGGATGATCTACGCAGATTCCTGGGCATGGTCGGCTTCCACAGGCGAATGATTCCGCATTTTCGGAGATCGTCTTCCCATTGACCGAGCTCATGCGCTTGTACCCCAAGTCGAAGGAACTACCGTGGGGCGACAGCGAAGCCAAGGCCTTCAACGGCATCAAGACAGCACTGGAGGCCGCTTGCACTCTCCACCACACTCAGCCAAACAGCGACACCTTCCAGCTTGTCACAGACTT